>NW_005871533.1:59680-79876 GCF_000147115.1 Myotis lucifugus
GGCCTGGACCCCGGCCCCTCCTCCACTTCAAGCTCTTACCCCGGCAGCTCTCTCGCCCATCCTCTGGCGCACCCAGGGTTTCTCCCGGACCCCACCTTCGTTTCGGTCTCAGCGACGCGTTCGCCGCACCGCCCGCCCACCCGCACGCGCGAGACCCCGGCTCCATATTCCTCTCCACCCCATCCCAGCCCCTCGGGTCCGCCTGAGCTTTCCCCTGGCTCCTCGTCAGCCCCTCACTGCCTGTGCCAGATCCGTCCAGAACTGGGTCAGGGCGAGCCAAGGCATCTTTGTAGCTTTCTCAGACTTCCTCTCGGACCCGCTGCCAAGTTGGGTGAAAGCCTGGGTTAGAGGGTGGCTTGACTGCTGCCATCACACTGCTTTCCCGGGGTCATGGTCCCGGAGCTGGGAGCTGGGCGCTGGGAGCAGTCACTGTGTCAGGTCCATCCTTGAGATCAGATCCATTCCTTGGGAGGAGGTTACCATTTCCGGTGCCAACCTAAGACCCCTGGTTAAGATCCAGGGGAAATGAAGACAGGAATGCTGTTGGGCAAGATGCATAGCTGCTAACCAGAGGCTTGAGACGACCCAAGAGACTTAACCCATTTCCAGTTTGAACTGTTGTTTGAATTTTTTTTTTTAACTTGACACGTTCATCTTTCAGTTCCCAACCTAAAGGAATCGATCATTGCTTACATCACCTTGTAGCCCATATAACATGCAGCCTGTTACCTTGAAACAGACTTGGGGTTGGGTAAACATGGGTCGGTTTCATTTATTTATCTCTGACCTCTCCTCTGATAAATCTCAGATTGATAGAAACTTGTCCTGCCCTACCTTTAAAGAGATTCCAAAACCCTGGCTTATAAAGGAATCGTTTTTATCTGCCCTAAGCCTCCCTTCTTGCAGTAGATCCCAGTTTATTCTTGTTTCTTTTACTGTAAAGATGAGTAGGATTAAAACTGCTCAGAGCCAAGCCCTGGCAGCACCAAGCTTCCTCTGGGCACAGAGCTGGGTGTGCAAGGTGCAGCTGGCACTGCAGGACATTGGCCTTGAGCGCGGGAGCATTGCCAACTAAACAGGTTTTCTTAGAATTAGGAATATGATTCAGGGACAGTAGGGGGTTCAGAATGTCCATCTCAAGCAGAGATTTAACCACAACTATGGCGTTTTCTTCCTCCCTTTCTTAAAAAAAAAAATAGCCAGAAAAATTGGTCGTTGTGTCCAAGTAAATATTTCAGAAGTTGAAGTAAACGCCTAGATGATATGACTGTACATCTGGAACGCCTCGCCTTAAATTATGTTAAAGGGCCAGATACATAAAACTAGCCTTCCTGCCCGTAGTTTGTGATAAGCAAACGTCTAGCAGAACTTGCCCTCTCACTAATGGTTTGTGACCAGGTTTGACACCCTGTCCTGACTTGGTCTGAAAGCTCCACAGTGACAACCTTGTGTTTGGTCAGCAGGATGAGACGGGGGCCTACCTGATTGACAGGGACCCCACCTACTTTGGTCCTATCCTAAACTACCTCCGCCACGGGAAACTCATCATCACGAAGGAGCTGGCAGAAGAAGGTAAGAGCCGCGTTCGAACCAGGCATTTTCAGAATTCAGGTTGAGTCTGTTCACAGCTTTGACATTTGTTTGAGACTGTTGTCGCGCTCGTGTGCAGGGATAGTAAAGATTTATGAAAGTGAGCAGGGAGCCTCCGTTACTTAGTGACGTCTGAGGGAGTCTTGTTGAAGGGAGCCTCGTCGTGTTCTGTTCATCCACCTTCATGAGAAGGGGAAGAGGTAGCTTTGGGAGTTTTTTCCAAACCTGCAGAATTTTCAGGATCCCTTTTTACAGTTGCTTATACGCTAGCAGTGAATGTCCATAGCCTGAAGCAGCACATCTCTGATATTTAGTTATTTATATTTTTTGTTTTAGTTTGAACTTGCAGCTGTAAAGAAATAATAAAGGCTTGGCCTCATTTCTTTTAAGGCTGATCTCATGCCTCCCTGTCAATTTTTGCAGCTGACCTAATTCATTCTCCAATCCATTGTCAGGTACCTCATCAGCGGCCTCATCTTTTTGGTTTTTAGGGCATTTAGACTAAGTGGGCCTAGATGTCTTTCTAAAAGGCGTGGTTGGCTTGGTCTCATCGAAGATTGGGGCCTGTCCCTGAGTCGGGGGCACCCTGATCGGGAATGTTCGCTGAGTAAGGAAGCTGTAATGGCTGTGCTGGTTAATTAAGCAGCTGCAAAACACCTCTGTTTCTACCAGAGAAAAGAGAACTTGCTCTCTTTTTGTAAATGCCCTCTTTACAAAACATTTCAAATGCATACAGAAGTAACGGGCATGACACAGTAAATTCCATGCACTCACCATCCATCCATCCAGCTTCAACAATTGCCAACTCATGGGTAATCTTGTTTCTTGAAAAGAGGACTCTTAATGCAGTTCTTTTCTAATGCCTTTTCAAAAACTTTTATTTTAAAATAATTTCAAACTAGGAGAAAAGGGCAAGAATAGTACAAAGAACTCCCTTTACCCAGACTCACCAATTTTTAACATGTTTTGGTCATATTTGCATTATCATTCATTCATTCTCTCTCCTCCTCCTGCCTCTCCATCCTCCACCCCTCCCACAGGGTTATTTCTGAACTATTTGAGAATAGATTCTAGACTTCTCCCCTTAATACTTCAATGGATATTTCCCAAGAACAAATCTATTCTTTTACATAACCACAGTATAGTGATCAAATTGAGGGAATTTAATATTGATGAACACTTTTATCTGTAGCTTACTTTCCAATTTTGCCTACTATTCCAATGATGGCCTTTATAGTAAATTTTTTTCCTGGTACAGGATCACATATCCCATGTAGTTGTCCTGTCTGAAGTCTTTGACTTTATGTAGCATGGGATTCTTCCCTTGATTGCCTTTTATATTGTTCAAATAATAAGCATTCTGTTAAATTGGGTCCACATGTATTTACACACACAACCCACCCCCGGTCATTTTTAGGACAAACTGCAACTCAGGTAAAAATTGCAAGCTCGGGAGTTGTCTAACGTGACTAGTTCCGGGAACTAAGTGATATACGGTCAAGGTGTCCTGCAGCCAATGGCAGGCACAGGGAGAGTCAGGGAAGGTGCCCGTAGGAAACTAAAGGTGAAAGGGGGTGGACAGGCCAGACCCTTCTGCTTGACTCCCTTCCGTTGGGCAAAGGTGATGGGTACGCCCTAAACAGCAACGAAGCATTTCCAGGCTGAGGGAGAGAGGCTAGGCTTGCATTTGAAAAATGCAGCTTTTGGCAAACATGTGCACTCCAGACACAAAGGCCAGCCTTTCCTGCTCTTCTCGGGGGAGTTCGCACATCTCTAACTACACTTTGGTCCTTGTTCTAGGTGTGCTGGAGGAGGCAGAGTTTTACAACATCGCTTCTCTTGTGCGGCTGGTTAAGGAAAGGATACGGGACAATGAGAACAGAACTTCCCAAGTAATGGATTTTGAATTTTTAAGGGGAAACTACCTCGAGTGGCTGTCTGTCCATGTGTCTGGGTGTAGTTAGGAAAGGATGACTTGCCCTCAGAGCCTGAGGTCTGTGTGGAAAACTGTCCGTCTGCCAGGCCGGCAGCATGTACTCCACCAGACTTGTTCAGAACAAAAAAACAGAAGAAATAACAAAGAAAACAAAACAGCCTCATGTCCCTGTAGAAGAATGGGAGGCTGCAGCTGCTCACCATATGGCAGTGGGAGGTCCCAAACCTGCTCTCGCGGATGGAGCATCTGTCTCCCTCCACGGGAAGACCAGCCAGGTCCCGCTTGCACCTGGTGGCGGCTCTTGGTTAGGACCAGCCTTCAATGTGTGGCCACATCACATCCGGCTCCTGCCAGCCACCTGAAACCAGTCTCATGGTGTAGACTTTAGAACAGCGGTTCTCAACCTGTAGGTCGCGACCCCTTTGGGGTTCGAACGACCCTTTCACAGGGGTCGCCTAAGACTATCGGAAAACACATATATAATTACATATTGTTTTTGTGATTAATCACTATGCTTTCATTATGTTCAATTTGTAACAATGAAAATACATCCTGCATATCAGATATTTACATTACGATTCATAACAGCAAAATTACATTTATGAAGTAGCAATGAAAATAATTATATGGTTGGGGATCACCACAACATGAGGAACTGTATTAAAGGGTCGCGGCATTAGGAAGGTTGAGAACCACTGCTTTAGAAGCTGCTTGTCTACTGTGCTCCTGAGGAAATAATACCAAGCTTCTTGTTTTATTATGAAGTCTAGATTTTGGTATTAACTCAGTAGATAATAGTAACAAAAGTGAAACACAATTTCCCACCCGGTTTGGGAAGGGAAGACATAGAGCATACTCGGCTTATTTTATGTCACGTCACCCATCCATGTGTCTTAAGAGGCCACAGTAGCTTCGATTAGGCCGTTGGGACTCTAGGACCACTAGAAGTTCCATGCCCTCAAGAAGCTGGAAGTCTAGCAGGAAACACAGACACCCCCTTTCATGTATGAGGCTGTACTTTAAGTACAACTGCAGTAACAGGCAGGGTCAGACCTCACTGACCGTCTGGCCTGCAGCATGACGTGCCTCCTGCCCCAGCAGCTTCCGGTGGTGGAGGCTTTCCTGAGAGCTGATCTGCTGCAACGTAGAATTTTCCTGTGATTAAGGAGGCAGTACATTTCTTTCCACAGTAAAAAATAGTTCCTTGCTCCTTGTGTGTTTGACTTGATAGATCCGTTTTCTGGCTCTGAATGGAATAACTGACACCTGTGATAAAAAATGAATAAAAAATGAACTCTCGTCACGCTGTCTCCAGCCGTTTGCAGAGGTGGAAAGGAGGGCTTGTTCATTTGGTTTCCATCCAGCTGCCGGCTGAAAGGCTGCTTTAATATCAAAGATGAATTTCCAGTTGGTTAGCGGATTACCAGTGAAATAGGATCTAGCCACCTCATATTATATTTACAGGGCACCTTTCCATATTGTAGAGCTTTAAGAGCTGAGATATTCTGAAAATTCTAACCCTCTCATCATGCTTGGTGTCTCTGGTGACCGGCCATTAGCCTATGAAAGACACTTATCACTCAGGAGATCCCAAGGGTTTATTTTTTATTCCTCGGTCTGTAGCAGAATGTCACATCTTCCACTGCGACACTTCCACTGTCCGGTAGCATGGCAGAGGGTAAAGGTCGCTGGAATGTGTATGTGATGGGTTCCTATTTCATATGTTATTCCCATGATAAGGTGTCACTGCCAATAAACCAAAATATAATCTACATTTTCCGCATGGATGTTAGACATGAGCAGCTTAGAAGAACATGTGGCTTTCTTGTCCAGAGTAAGTTTACTCTATTTTCTGTTTAGGAAAATAGAGGAAATCTAAGAACATAACTCATCCCTCTCCACTTGAGAATGATTTTCCCCACTGATTCATATCCCTGGACCCTTTGGTTTTTTGGATAAATTGTTATTGAAAAGCTACAGTGCTGCTTGTAAAAGGGGTTAGAGGTTGGCTGCCAAGAAAATATTCCAAGCAAACTCCTTTTCAGTGTTTGTTCTTTTAGCCTCACTGTCCGTGGTTGTCGCAGGGCCCAGTGAAGCACGTGTACCGAGTCCTGCAGTGCCAAGAAGAGGAGCTGACACAGATGGTCTCCACCATGTCTGACGGCTGGAAGTTCGAACAGGTATGTTTCTTAAGTAATACAACCCCAGTGTCTCCCTGGGAGTCCACAGGCCAAACACTGACCTCCGTAGCCAGTTAACAACCCGGGAGTTCGGTAGGGCCCCATGTGATCCTGCTCAAAAGCATGGGAAAGAGAGCTACTCAGTGTGGATTGTTTATAACCAAGGTTTCAACTTGATTGTGCTAGAGGGAGTCAGCCAGCTTGTTTGGGCTTGAAATGCCTCTCTCTCTCCCTTTTTTTTGTAATAGTTCATTGCGTTTTAGAGAGCGGAAGGCAGAAGAGAGAAACATCAGTGTGAGAGTGCAACATCGATGGCTGCCTCACGCCTGCCCCCACTGGGCATGTGCCCCAACTGGGAATCGCACCAGCAACCCTTTGGTGCACAAGACAGTGTCCAACCAACTGAGCCACACTGGCCAGGACTCTCTTTTTTTCCTCCCCCAGAGGGATTTTTTTCAGAAATGCGTGTGGATGCATTCTAGAATAATTACCTAAAGAAGACTATGATTCACCAATAGCCCTTCCTTTGCTTGCCCCAGGGTCAGAACTTTATCATCCTGGGTATATGTGTAATCGGCAGAGAAAGCGTGGTGAGCTGCAGTTATAGGAAAGGAATCAAACGCACGGTTAGCATCCCTGGGCTGTGGCTTCCGTCCTTGTAGCTTTGTGCCATTAGATGGCAGAATTGTTCTGTTCATCTACTTTCTTCAAAACACGGGTGCTGAGCATGAACAGAATGAATATATTGTAATTTTATTTGGGTCGTGCCAATTTTCATGTAGAGTTTAAGAGGCCGGTTGAACTGTCACCATAAATTACCTTCTCAGAAGTTCCTTTTCGTGCCTCTGTCTTCAGAACCGATACTGGGTTTTTCCTCCCACAGACCTCCCACTGCAGAATCAGTTCTGCCTGTGTGTCCTCCTAGTCCTTGTCAGGTGTGGGTTGCAAAATGGTGCCATACTTCCACTCCAGAAGTGTTTCCCTGATTAAAGTCTTAAGCAGAGGATGTTATAAATACGTTTTTAAAGTATTCTTTAAAAAAAAAAATATTTTTGTTGATTTCAGAGCAGGAGGGAAAGGGAAAGAGCGATAGAAACATCAATGATGAGAGAGAATCATTGATTGGCTGCCTCCTGCACACCCCCTACTGGGGATTCAGCCCGAAACCTGGGCATGTGCCCTTGACTGGAATCGAACCTGGGACCCTTCAGTCCATAGGCTGACACTCTGTCCACTGAGCCAAACCAGCCAGGGCTAAAGTATTCATGTCCTGTAGGAAGACCAAGTGTGCTCTCAGTGACTCCATTATATGGGTGAGGAAGTTAAGGCACAAAGGGGCTGAGGCATCTGCCACCCAGCCATACAGCATGTCAGTCATGGTCCCCTGACTTGCGGCCCCAAGGGCTCGCCAAGAAGACCTCACCCTTGGGCTCAGCTTCTTCTGCAGGTGTATTTCCTACTTAGAATTAAAGCCCGGATTCAGTTCTCCAAAAAGGTGAAAGCTACCAGGAGCATGTGGTTTGTGGTAGCGCTTCAGTGATTGGCTTTCCCCGGCCTTCCGGGCGCCAGGCTCCCGGCTCGCCCTCTGTCCAGATGAGCCATGTGTGTAGGTGTTCTGGCTGAAGCAGTGTCCATTTTTATTCACAGAAACATTCTGTTTCCCTTTGTGTTTGCTGGAAGGAATGTGGTCATGTGACTCCAGCTGCTGCCTTCGGGTGTCAGCTGCTCGGGTGAGGGAGATGGTGGCAGAAATCGGACTTTTTTCCTCTGGGGCAGCCGCGCTGACGACGCCCTGATGAGTGACCGAGATCCAGTGACTGGGGCCTTGACGGTCCCAGAGGGCCCTTCATCCGCTGAGGAGGCAGCCGCGCGGTCACTCCGCAGGCGTGGGTTCCGTGGCACTGGGCGGTGTCAGGTCCCGCGTGTTCACCAGGTCCTTGTTTTATCAGCTCATCAACATCGGGTCTTCCTATAACTACGGGAACGAGGACCAGGCAGAATTCCTCTGTGTCGTCTCCAGAGAACTAAACAATTCCACCAACGGCATCGTCATAGAGCCCAGTGAAAAGGCAAAGGTAAGAGGCCGCTTCACCAGAATCTGCGTGGGACTCATTTGCCCCCCCAGGGGCCCTGTCTCATTTCCTCCCGGCCCTTCTCAAGGCAGCTTTGCGGTTCCCCTTCATTTGGGTCTTCTGATTGTTGTAATTTAAATCAAGATTTATGAGCGGTGAGAGGGGTTTTCGTTAGAAAACAGGACGGAGAAGGGCAGGCTGTTCCCAGGCTCTGTTGAATCAGTGAAAAAGAAGGGCTTACCCCCTAACCCCCCCCCCCCCCGAGGTTGGCATTCTGAACCTCAGCATTGGGAAGTACCGGCTGTTGCTTTTATTATTTGAAACTGTTCTTTTTCCTGCCTCAAGAAAAAAGGTATTAGGTTACCTTGGTGGCTTCTTAAGTTACTGGAAAAGTGTTGTACACAGTTACCTATCCCCCCAGTGGGCCCCCTGAAACACAGACACACTCTGTAAGTCGCCCACATATGCCTGACCCGTTCCCTGGAGCAGGGAGAAGTGGTCCCACAGCACCGCTGGCCCCGCCGCCGTCAGCTAGTTTAGGGAGGGGTGGGCTCCAGTCCTGCTCGCTTCCTGGGTAACGGATTGTGGTGCTGCTCGCCGGGGCCAGTGGGAAGCGGTGGGTCTCCTTGCTTTCTTCAGCCGTCTGCTTAGCAGCTGAGCCTAAAAGCAGTCTGCATCCAGAGTCCGAGCCTCAGCCCTCTCCCCACCTTCCACTTCCAGATTCTTCAGGAGAGAGGATCTCGGATGTAAACGCCAGAATCCTAGACGTGGAGAGAGCGCCCTGGCGGAGCACCTCTTGAAGTTCAGTCTCGCTCCTGTACAGTAACTGAGCTCCTGCAAAGCAAAGCTGAGCCTGGCCCCCCATGGAGTGTGTTCTGGCCAAACCAAAGGAACCCCCACCCCAGCCACAGGAACCTGAAAACAGATGGAACTTCCGGCTGCAGAAAACCTTCTCAGAAACCTGCTCTGTGTTCCTCGCCAGTGTTATAACAAAGCTTTACAACCGCATCTGGGCTGGGTTTCCAGTTGGAACCCGGGGGAGGGGAGAGGAAGGCCTGCTCTTGGCCGTGCCTGTGCTTCTGGGAAGCCAGAGCAGTGAGCGGACTGTCCCTGAGCTGTGCCTGGTTTTCACCTGCGTGTGCCGAGGTGGGCACTGGCACCAGCCGCTCTGTAACACTACGCTCCCTTCCTTCGATGCACCGCATACTAATGTAGCAGACGCAAAGGAGTCTAGCTCCCATTTGTCGAACTGAATTGAGGGTTTTGATAAAGGAGGGAGTACCCCACATTCCTATGAACTAAGCCTCTTTGAGGAAAGGGAGGATGGGGCGTCCTTGCTTGTGGTTGGAGGCTGGGGAGTGCTGCTCGGGGTTCGGGCCGTTCAGCTGCTGCCACAGTCAGCTTTGCCCCATTTGTCCAGCAACCTGGGCTGTCCAGGCGGCTGGCTTTCTTGCCAGGAAGAGGGTGGAGGCGGGCGGCATTCTGCACTGAATGGGATGGGCAGATGGGAGCTGGAGGTAGTTGGTGTAACCGCTTCTGCAGCCTTCTCTTACCCTCCCTTGGTCCCTCTTCCTTCCTGGACTTTTTAAACTGGGCTAAAGGGACTTTGGACCCCCCGGTGGCTTGGGTGGGGATGGCTGTTTCTTTAAGAGTTGCCACATGTGTCCTGTGACGGTGTCCAAAGTGTTATTTCTGTGATTGTCTCCTGGAAATGCCTTGACTGAACATGTAATATTTGTTTGTGTCTCTTGGTCTCTCACTTTGGCAGCCCTGTCCGTGACCCCACACCTTCCCGCTAGTGCGTATGCGTTTGCTGGGCCGTCTGAGGACTCGCCCTGTCCCTGACCCGCCCGCACCGTCACTTCTTTCTATGGAGGGCCATGCCCTTGACCAAACGCTTGTTTGCCCCGGGGGAGCAGAGCTGTGGCCGCAGAGCTTGTACCGGACCTTCTCTCAGCTTTGAGTCTGAAGCAGCTGTGAATGCGTGGGGGCCGGGAAGCCTTGTCTTTCCCCCGATGGCTCCCAGAGTGTGGCAGGTGGGCCAGAGAAGGGGAAGGCGCCTCGCGAACACGCCATCTGTACGCCACCTCCAGCCAGTCGCTTCCGGTTCTTCAGAGCTGAGGTTCCCTCCGCCCGCAGCTCACCTGCTTGCTAGGGGGCCTGGGGTCGCCATTTTTGGATGTGAGTATAGACTGTGCCAAGTGTCTTTTGAGCTTGTGACCTGCGCATGCCCAGAATTCTCACTTTGACCTTATTTCTCTGTGTAAAGTAGGACAGACATGTGTCTGCTGACAGACGAGGCTGCACGCTGGCACCTCAGAAGCCTGGCAGGTGCCCAGGATTTTTACAGCTGTGACATGTCGAGGAACTTCCGCCTACAGTAAAAGCCGTCACCTTTCAGAAAGGTTGTAGGCATCCATCCTGTCATCTGTCGGGAGGGAAAATAAAGGTTTAAATGTATCAGGGAAAAGCGGCTCTGACAGGACAGAGGACTGGAGGAGGTGCTGTTTGGACAACTGGAATAAGGAACCTCAAATGGACGCGCCCAATGAGACGTGCTTCCTGGGCACTGGGCATGCTGATGACCAGCCTGGTCCCAGGCCACAGGATGAGGAGGCGAGAGGCAGGCACGGCGAGCCCTCGGGAATGCATTTCTCCTCGCAGAAACCCACAGCGGGGCTGTGAGAGGACTGCCGAGCCCTGCTCTGCTCTGAGACGCAGGCCTAAGTGGTATCTCTTATCTCCTGGAGGGCTGGCTTTCACCCAGCTTCCCTCCTGGCAGCCCAGGGACCCTTTAATGGTTCTAGTGCTCCAGAATCAGATGATTTGTTTCATAAGGTTTCTGGAAAAGTATTTTACCCAAATCCTTTATGAGCCAAGGAGTATTTTTCTTAAAAGCCTCTCCCCCTGGTAGAGTCTGGCTAATTCAGAGAGAGGTCTGGCCTTTGGCTTGGGGGTGTCACATGACCAGTGACCCATCCTCTCCAGCTTCCCAGTGCTGCCAAGTGGGGAGTCTTCCTGCTTCATTCTCTGCCCAGGTCTGTGGCCACAGGCCATGCAGGCCAGGCCCAGGGAGCAGCCGGCATCCGAATGACAGTAGTGATGACAGTAGTGGGCTTGTCGTGTCCTCAGAACCTGCTCTGTACCTTGGCAGTGAGGTGGGCCCAGTCCCTCTAGAATGACTTCGTTCCTGCAGTTGCAGCTGATCTCAGGGTTGTCGGGAGGAAGGGACAGCTGCTGAGGGGGTAGGGCCGAGAGGACACCCACACCCTGCAGCGTGGCCTTCGATCCAGACGTAGGGACCATGCCCGTCACCTGTGGGTGCCCTTTATGACTGAGTGTTTGAAGAGTCTGGAATGGTGTGACCTCCTTTTTCCTTTTGGTCAATAAACATGAAACGAACTGCTGAATCTCGAGACCTTTGGTGTGTTTTCCGGTATCGCCAGCTCCTGTGTCCACTCACCATTCATGCTTCTCCAAGGCCTCCCTGGAGGTGAACTGCACCTTTCCCAGCAGGGCCTCCCGCAAAGGCCTGGTTTCTCCTGCTGCCAAACTGCCCAAGGGGGTGTTGGGCCTCCTTCCTCCCACTTTGATTTTCCTGAATCTGAAAGGACTCAGTGCTGAGAACCAGAAGGTGGGACAGATGGGCTACCCACAGGGCTGGAAAGAGATGGGGGAGGAGTATGAGGTGTTTTTGTGGTTTTTCTTTTCATTTGTTTTTATTTATTTCAGAGAGAAGAAGGGAGAGGGAGAGATAGAAACATCAATGAGAGGGAAACATGGACCAGCTGCCTCCTGCACGCCCCCTACTGGGGGTGGAGCCCGCAACCCAGGCATGTGCCCTGACTGAGATCGAACTGTGACCTTTTGGTTCATGGGGATGGCGCTCAACCAAATGACCACACCGGCTGGGTGAGATGCTTATTAAGGGAAAAACAGTCCTCCTGGAAGACAATAAGTGACTAGGTTGCCCATTTTCTTTGCAAGGTAGAGGGTGAGAAATGTGAGGTGACCCCCAGTAACCAAGTGAAGAACCCCTCACTTTAGGCATCAGGCAGGGTGTGAGATCCTTAAAAGGCCTTCGTCTTCCCCGCCTCCCCCCACCCCCACGCCCAATAGAGAGACAACTGTACACAAAGGTCAAGAACAAGGCACAAGGTTGTATCAGCCAGGGTCCAATGAGATGGAGACCCCAGTGGTTAACAGGTTGTGGGGGAAGGTTGTAGGGATTACAAGACGCTCCCAGGGCCCAGGAGCAAAGGGGAGAAGTTAGGATGATGAAGAGGAGGCTCAGCGGAGGAGCCCTGTGCGAGAGATGCCGCCATCTCAGGGCTCAGGAAAGCTGGGTCTAACTAGAAAAGCAGCACACTGCTGGGAGCAGCTACGCCTGGCCTGCCTGAGAAGCTGCAGTGCTGCGGTTGCTCAGCTGGTTGGAGCATCATCCCAGACACCAAAAGGTTGAGGGTTAGGGCACATACCTAGGTTGTGGGTTCGATCCCTGGTTGGGGCAAGTATGGGAGGCAAACCGATCGATGTTTCTCACATCCATGGTTCTGTCTCCCTTCCTCTCTCTAAAATCAATAAACATATCCTCCAGTGAGGATAAAAAAAATACATAAATAATAAAGATCCTTTCCTCCCCCTGGCAGGAGGCAGCACAATGCCAACAGTCATTGTTCCGGGGCCTGAAAGAGTCACACCTATTCCTGAGCAATGGTAATTACTCCTCAAATGGCTGAGGGGGTGAGAGGGCACCCTGTTTGTGATGGGCAGTTCAGGCCCTGTGGTCACTTGATGTCCATGGTTAGGTTGCAGGAGCTGCATCTCAAAAGGAGAAGAGTTCATCTGCAAGAGAAGGCGAGGATCTACTCCAAAACCCTGGCGTTCTGCCTGCTGATGCTCCAGGGAGGGCTTGCTGGCGGCTGCAGGCAGCGCCAGCGCCTGGAACAGATCACTGAGTGTGGCCGGACCTGCTCAGTCACAAAGCCCAGGTGGCAGCCTCCAGCTAAACTTTCAGTAAGAATCACACCACACATTTTCATCAGGAAAGCTTTCCACTGGAGGGAACTGTTACTCCATTAAGCCAGTTTAATTCCTTGATCGGTTTTCTATGCAGTGCAATTAAGTTGTTTCCAAGTTTCTATTTTCTTTTTTTTTATTTTTATTGATTTCAGAGAGGAAGGGAGAGGAAGAGAGAGATAGAAACATCAATGATGAGCCCCTCGCTGGGTGGCTCAGTTGGTTAGAGCATCATCTTGATATGCCAAGGTTGTGGGTTTGATGCCCAGTCAAGGCACAAACAAGAACCAACTAAGGAATAAGTGGAACAACAAAAATCGATGTTTCTCTCTCTCTCTCAAATTGATAAATAAAATTACAAAAAGAAAGAAAGAAAGAAAGATCAATGATGAGAGGGAATCATTGATAGGCTGCCTCCTGCAGGTTGGACCAAACCCACAACCCAGGCATGCGCCCCCAACCGGAATCGAACTCGGGACCCTTTGGTCCGCAGGCTGACAGTCACTCTATCCACTGAGCCAAACCAGCTAGGGCCCAAGTTTTCTATTTTCATTTTACTTAAAAATATTTTAATTAAGGCCCAGCCAGTTTGGCTCAGTTATTGAGCATCAACCTATGAACTAGAAGGTCACAGTTCAATTCCCGGTCAGGGCAACATGCCCAGGTATCCAGCTCTATCTCCAGTGTGGGGTGTGCAGGAGGCAGACAATCAGATTCTCATCATTGATGTTTCTATCTCTCTCCCTCCCTTCCTCTCTGAAATTAATAAAAATACATTAAAAAAATGAAAGCAGTAAAACATTTTTAAAAATTCAAATGACAATTAAAAAAAAATATTTTCATTGTTTCCCATGTTGATTTTATGGTGGAAGTTTAATGATAGCTTTTGCCCTTGTGAACTTTCTTTTGAGGCTATTATTTCCTCCAAGTCAAATCTGGCAGCTCAAAATCTAAGTTTCATAGCTTTTTGAAGCAAGAAAGTGATATATTGCAAACATCTCAGGACATTTGTCCTGTTGGATAGGGAAGAATAAGAAACAGAAAGACTAACAAGAAGCCCTTAGAGCAGTGATGGCGAACCTATGACACGCGTGTCAGAGGTGACACGTGAACTCATTTTTTTGGTTGATTTTTCTTTGTTAAATGGCATTTAAATATATAAAATAAATATCAAAAATATAAGTCTTTGTTTTACTATGGTTGCAAAGATCAAAAAATTTCTATATGTGACACGGCACCAGAGTTAAGTTAGGGTTTTTCAAAATGCTGACACGCCGAGCTCAAAAGGTTCGCCATCACTGCCTTAGAGTAATGAGGGTCTCTTCAGTTTGCTCGTCCCCTTTTTCCTCCTGAGGGTCAGGACCAGAGTGGGAAGCAACAATCTTTAGGATCATCCATCAGATAATGTTGGGATCAATCCACTCTAGACCAAGAGGGGGCCTTGAAATGTTATCACCTACCACCACCCTGTTGATTCATAAGAGGAGAACCATGGTCCAGAGAGATTTAACGAACTGCCCAAGATCCTTCTGCCACTGAGTTGCTGTTTTCCCTCTCGGGTTCGTAAGGAGTCCCTTAAGTCCACTGCAAGTGGCCCCAGGTGCACAGCGGCTCTGCCTCCTGGAGCGCAGGCTCCGGAAGGAGGAATAGCCTGTCACAGGCAGCGTGCATGCTCGCCGCAGCAGGCCCAGCCGTACACCTTTCCCTGCTGACGTCACAAGCAGGATGCTGGGGCTGGTCCCACCTGAATTGTGACGTCAGGAAGCAAAACTGCAGGCAGTCTTTCAGGGGGCGGGGGGCGGGGGGGGCAACTTGATAGGAAGACTGCAAAACACAGCCGAAGGGAAAGGTGAGATGGTGGTCATCAGACCCAGAGAGCTTGAAGCGTGGAGTGGGAACCCACTAGACCAGCGGTTCTCAACCTGTGGGTCGCGACCCCTTTGGCGGTCGAACGACCCTTTCACAGGGGTCGCCTAAGACCATCCTGCATATCAGATATTTACATGACGATTCATAACAGTAGCAACGTGACAGTTATGAAGTAGCAACAAAAATAATTTTATGGTTGGGTCACAACATGAGGAACTGTATTTAAAGGGCCAGAAGGTTGAGAACCGCTGCCCTAGACTGATGGGGACCCTCCCAGCAGCTGGTGAAATGGGACCAGGGGCAAGGGCCCTGCACCCGAGTGCCCACGGGTTCTCTTCCCTCCCGACAGGGCCGCCACGCCTCTGGCCTTCCCTGACATGCAGAGAGTTTCACGTAAGTACCTGTGCTTCCTACCTGCCTGCTGATGGGCCAAGGAAGTGGTTCCTTTCCCCTGTCACGTGACTGCTGTCTGCCATCCACCCTCTTGTCCAGGACTTGTTCCAGGAATTGGGTCTGGGACAAGGAGAACACAATCCCCAACTTCTGTCCCCGCTTCGGGCTGACTGATGGCACAGTCCCTGTCCCCCAGGGGCAGACAGCTGCTTCTCAGAGGAGTGTCGTACCCCTGTAAGGCCCCCTCCGCTCCTGCCTAGGCTCCCGCATGGCTTTGCTCCGTCTCCCTAGAGCCCGTCCAGGACCATGTCCCAGCCGCGCAGCCCCCGGCCCAGCCCTCCAGACCTCCGCCAGGCCAGCGCCCGCTGAGGAACAGCGGCAGCCTCTGCAAGTTTGAGGACCAAGTCCTCTGTCCCATTTGCCTGGAGGTGTTCCACAGCCCGGTCACCACCGCCTGCGGCCACAACTTCTGCATGACCTGCCTCCAGGGGTTCTGGGACCACCAGGCGGCCGAGGGCGAGACGCTCTACTGCCCCAGTGCCGAGAGAGCTTCTCCTCCCGGCCGCGCCTCTGCAAGAACGTCACCCTGGAGGAGATGGTGACCTGCTTCACCCAGGCCAAGAGCCCGGCCTCGGCGTCCTCCTGGAAGCTGGCCGGGCCCCGGGACGTGCCCTGCGACTTCTGCGGCCCCCAGAAGCGCCGGGCCCTCAAGTCGTGCCTGCAGTGCATGGCCTCCCTGTGCGAGAAGCACCTGCGCAGCCACTCGGAGGACCAGGTGTTCCGGGACCACCAGCTCCTGGAGCCCTGTGGGACTTCAAGAGCTGCCTGTGCCGCAAGCACCGCAAGCTGCGGGGGCTGTACTGCCGCACGGAAGGCTGCTGCGTGTGCGGGACCTGCCTGCTGGAGGAGCACAGGAACCACGACACCATCCCCCTGCAGGAGGAGCGCGCCCGCAGGGAGGTGAGGCTGGGGCGGCGGCTGGAGCAGGCGGGAGCCAGGGGCCTGGGGTTCTGAGTCTTTCGCTGAAGATGAAAGTCTTTCGCAAGCTCCTCCCCTCACCCCCCCCCCCCACCTCCGAGGAGGAAAATTCTGCAGCCGTTAGAGCAATGGCCAAGAGGGTCAGGCCGTGACATGAAGCAGTGCTGGCCAGTCCAGTGAATAAGGACCCAACATGGCCTGGATGAATCCTATGATCAGTGGGTTTTGGGGTTGTTGTTTTTTTGCTCAGAACAAAAGGAAAGGCTGAAAGAACAGATATAAAACTACAAACATGACGTCCTATGTGAGGACATTCTATCACGTACATCCTAGAACAGCGCTATTCCAACACAGTCACTGTCCATGGTCCGTGGCAAGGAGCTCGGCCGGGACGCGAGCCAATTCCTCACTGTTGTGTGATGAGCTGACACCCTCTCCCTGGCAAGCCCTTCTCAGCGAGAGAGCAGTGAGCTGATTTACCGTCTGGCACGAGCTTCTCATTTGCTGCGGGTCAGCAGCAGTTCCTGGACAGGCACTTGGAATAGCGCGGTTCTATCTGTAATACGTCGTGAGACGGACACGCCCGTTGCCGGGCAGGGGAGACTAAAGGCGTATGTAGGACTGGCCTGGCAGTGCTGCCCCGGGAGCCCAGGGCCCCCCACCTGATGTGCCCTTTTTCGACCCACTGCCTCCCAGGCCTCTCAAGCCACTGACCCCTTCTTGTGACCTGAAACCCGAAGGTCATTCCTGTCAGGAGCAGAGAACCTGACTCCTAAAAACGGGGAGAGACCTAGAGCAGGGGGGTGGGCCCTCAGCTGGCACCCCTTCAGCTCTGCTCTTTCTCATCCTCATCCTCATCCTCATCTCCTTGAAACCTCTTTGGAATGTAAGAGGAATGAATATCTCTTCTGGGCTTGAACATGGGGCGGCTTGCAGAAGGCAATCAGGGGCCCTCTCCTCCACTCAGGGGCCCTCTCCTCCACTCACCCTGTCACCCAGGTGGAGTTGCGGCAGGTCCAGGCCAACGTGGAGAACCAAATGCTAATGATCACCTCCGACAGCCAGAAGCACCGCGAGCAGGTGGCCTTTCTGCTGGTAAGGGTGCCCACCCGCCCCAGGCTCAGGCGTCCCCATGCCCGGCGTCAGGCGGAGGGGACTCTGAGGGCGTGGAGGGGATGGGGTGGGGCCAGGCGGACAGCAGGGTGGAGCTCAGAGATGCCTCGCTATGCACCCTCCCACCTCCACCCCCAGAAAATGATCCAGACAATGCGAGATGAGGTGCAGTCCTGCTTCTCGGGGATCATCCAGGAAGTCAAACAGCTGCAGACGAAGGTCTTGGATTTTGTGGAGAAAGAGGAGGCCGCCGCCCTGGAGAAGCTGGGCAGCTCCATCCAGCAGAGCCACAACTGGCTCCTGAAGCTGGAGGCGGACAGCATCTGGCTGCGCACCCTGCTCACCAACCCGAGTGACCAGCAGTTTCTGCAGGCAAGACCCCACCCCACCTCCGCGCCAGGCCCTGCCACAGCCTCCACTCCTCCACCCACAGACACACCATCAGCGTTTGGGGCGCGTCACTGGTCCACTCCCCTGCCTCCCAGGTCATCTGTCCTGAGCTTACACCCACCCCCCTGGCTTCCTCCACCTCAGCACCCAGCCTGACCCTAACGCTCCTGCCTTCATTTCCCTGGAACAGATGGGATGTACCCTAGGGTTCTGGGCATCTGACCGGCTAAGTTTCTCCACGCGCCCCCAGGCAGGGCTGGAAGTGAGACAGAACAATCTACGGAGCCCGGATTGAAATCCCATTTCTTTCCCCGGCCCTGGCCTGGCGCCACAGCCTGGTTGGGTGCTGCTGCAGGGGGGTACCAGGCAGGGTAGCTGGGGGGTCCGGTGAAGGTTGGGGGGCAGCCTTCTCTCTGGGCAGGGCTGGGGGCTGCCCCAGCCCTGTGCTTGGAACTCCTAGCACAGCTCCCCTTCCTTCAGCGGCCATCGCACCCCCGAGCAGACTTCGAGGGCTGTTCCTCCCCTGTCCCCCCCCACCAGGAAGCGTTGGCAAGGTTTTTCACTAAGCAATTAGAGGCTGGAAGAAGTCCTGCCAGCACTGTTTTCTAAAAATCACTCTGTGTAATGCACTAGGCCAGGCCTTTGGCAAAGCCCTAAGCTACGATGTCCAAACGCCAGGAGCTGGGGAGGGAGAGGCCCAGGTTTGAGAGCGGCAGTTTCTCCACCTGCCCCACGCTCTGGGCACCACCAAGCCCCTCACAGGCAGGGACACTTGGCATCTGCTGGGCCCTGGTGAAAGGTGGTACCACTCTCGCCGCCCCTCCCTGCACGCAGGAGTTCCCCAGGCTAAAGAACTTCCAAGACTGCATGGAACCCCTAATGGGCACCAGCTGGGAGGAGAAGCAGAGCTTCCTGCAGCTGCCCCAGACCCTGGCGGAGCTCCGGAGCCGGCTGGTGGGCATGGGGCTCGGCTTCATCAACCAGCTCCTCCTGCAGGGTCAGTACCTGCGGCCTGGGCCACTGGACACTCCCTGTCATTCTGGGGCAGGGACAGCCCTGCAGGGCAGTGGCTGGGGTGGTTTCCGGGCATCGTCGAGGGCCCTGCCGGCCCGTGTGCACCTTCCCCAGGTGACGCCTCCTCCTGGAAGCCCGCTGGGCTGGGCGTGTCCTCAGCAGAGCCCTCCATCTCCACAGGCATTAAAATGAACTCCTATGAGGTGCTGCCCCCCACCGTGGACAGGAAGACACTTCTCAAGTGTGAGTCCTCAGTCCTGGGGTCCCACCGCAGTGGGGGAGGAAGGGAGCAGGGCCCCTAGGTGCCTCGACTTCCCCAGCTCCACCTCCACTCGGGCCAGGGCTCCAGAGAGATGCCAGCTCTCTCTTGCCTGGGACTGGAGGCCTCAGAGGGACTGGCCTGTGACTCCGAGGCCCTGATAGGAAAGAAAAGACTCTGCCCTGTCCTACCCCACGGGTGGGGCAAGGCCTCACCGACTGCCCAGAGGCCCTTCAGCCTTCCCTGGCCCCAGTGTTGCACCACCCTGTCCTCCGTGGGTGCCTGACCACCTCCCTGGGCTTTCGCCAAGCCAGTCGGCAGACCTGTCCATTTCCGCCTCCGTCTCCCTTCCCACTTGACGTTCCCACAGCCCTCCCTCACCCAGGCTGGGCTGGGGGGCCCAGGCCCAAGGACTCCATGCGACCTCCAGGGTCAGGGATGCACTGCCCTTGGTGACCCCTCCCTCTGAGTGACCTCCTCCGGGAGCCCTTGACTCGCCCTCAGTTCCCCTCTACCTTGCATCCTGAATGAATAAAAAGGGAGATTGTGTGAGGGTCTGGTGAGGGCACGGAGGGCGCCTCCGCGCTCAACGCTTCTAGAAAGGTGGGCCTTTCGCCCTGGCCAGTGTGGGCTCAGTTGGGTGGGCGTCATCCAGTGCACCAGGAGGTTGACAGTCAGGGGCACATGGCCAGGTTGCAGGCTTGATCCCCGGCTGGTGGGGAGCATGCAAGAGACCAATTAATGCACTCTCACATTAATGTTTCTCTCTCTCCGTCTCCCTTCCTCTTTCTCTAAATATCAATAAACTATTCTTTTAAAAATAAAAATTACATATATATATATATATATATATATATATATAGAGAGAGAGAGAGAGAGAGAGAGAGAGAGAGAGAGAGAGAGAGAGAGGAGAGAAACGGTGGGCTTTGGGACAACACCATCTCATCCTCTAAACCAGTGGTTCTCAGCCTTGGCTGCACATGAGAATCACCTGGGAATCTTTTTAAAATCCTGATTTCTGGGCCTCGTCCTCCGGAAATTCTGTTTCTTTGTTATGGGGTGAGGCCACAACATTAGTAACAGAGAAACAGAATTTCCGGAGAGTGAGGGCCCAGAGACGGGGGTCCCGTGAAAATCCCTCAGCCAACGGAGTCAATAAAAAAGTGAGGATTCCCAGATGATTTTATATTTCTGCACAAGTCAGTGATTGGCACTGTAATTATACAGGGAAGCATAAAAAATAAGTCGCCCAAGAAAAAGAAACAAATTACGTATAAATTCTTCTATATTGTCCCGCCTGCAGACCACCTGTAGCCATTGAGATGGGGGGGAATCCGAGGCATTAATAGAATTAGGAATCTGGTCCAAGAGTTACCTTCACAC
>NW_005871533.1:79976-88465 GCF_000147115.1 Myotis lucifugus
CCCCCCCCCCCAATTGGGGGCTTAACGCGGTTTGAGGGGGGCATTCTTGGGAGCTGGGGGGAGGCTCCTGGCGTTCTCGGCCGGGGCCTGGGACCCTGACCCTTCCGGTCGCCCCCTTCCCCGCCCCCAGGCTTCTGCAACCTGAATTTCGACCCCCCCGGGGCCAAGGAGGGGGCCCTTCCGTTTAAAGGAGACGCACTCCGGGGCGGAAACCTGGGGGGCCTCCCCGGAGGCCCTTTCCCCGCGGGGGGCCGCCTGCCCGGCTTCAAACCAGGTGGCCCGCAGGGTGCTGGGCCTCCCGCCGCCCTGCCGAAGGGCCGCCACTACTGGGAAAGGCGAAGGTGGTCCAACTTGGGGGGTGTGCCTGGGCGTCAACTACAGCGCAGCCCCCCGCCCAGCGGCCGCCCGCGCGGCAGCGTCGTCTACCTGCTGGGCCGCAACCCCGACTCGTGGTGCCTGGAGTGGGACTCACTGCGCTTCTCCGTGTGGCACAACAACACGCAGACGGTGCTGCAGGGCGGCTACCACCGCACGCTCGGCGTGGCGCTCGACTGCGGCGCCGGCTGCCTGTCCTTCTACGGCGTGGCGGGCGGCGTCAGCCTCCTCTACCGCTTCCTCGCCTCCTTCCTGGAGCCGCTCTACCCCGCGGTCATGGTCAGCAGCGGCGCCTTGGTCACGCTCAAGCAGGTGTAGGTGGTGGCGAATAAAGCTGGACTCCAGCGCTGGCTGGCCCCGCGGGGTCCCCTGGCTGGGGGGTGAGGGTGGGCCGCGAACCTGTCACCCAGCAGAGGCGAGTAGTAGTGACAGAGACCGGCTGGCTTGCAAAACCGAACAGCTACCGTTGGGCCCTTTATAGACAAAGGGTGCCAACTCCTGCTTGAAATCAATAGAAACACACACTCCTGGGAAGGACCGAGAGGAGGGGTAGATGTGCCAGGAGGAGAAAGAACTGGAGAACCAGCCTGGTGGGGAAATCAGGGCGGGCTTCCTGGAGGAAGTGATATTTGAGCTGCTGTCTGAGATGACGGGTTATCCAGGGAAACAGGGTCTGGGAATCCCAGAAAACAGGCAGACCCATACGTCCCCAGAGCCACAGGAGAAGGGCTCTGAACCAGGCTGGACTGTCCCTGGGACTCAGGCCTTGGTTCTCCAGGCTAGTCCTGGCCACTCGCACCAGGTACCTGTCCCTAAAGGCCTTGTGGCCTGAGAGTGGGTGGGGCTTGGGCCGGGTGGCCAGACTGAGAGGTGGCACCTTACATTGGGGGAGGGGGGAGTTCTGTCTGGGTTACTGGCTTCATTGCAGACTAGAGGCCAGGCTGGACCCCGGTCGGGCCACTGCCCTGCGACCCTGGCAGGAGCGGGACTGGGGACTCGGCCCCTCTGCAGAAGCCACCTCTGCATTTCCAGCCTCAACCAGCCGCTTGTTCCCGTGGCCTCTCAAGTGGGGGCTCTCGGGGGTTAATGATTGGCTCTGAAGAGGACATGAGGCAAGTCACAGGAGAAACTCCTTCGGGACCACCGGGCTGTGCCTGAACTCCACCCCCAGGGCCTGTTCTCTGTTCTCGGAGAAGTAAGTGACCCCCACTTCTCGGTAGGAGCCGGCTGGAGCAGGCTGCGGGGCCTACTCTGTGGTCTGGCAGGGGTGGGCGCCCTTCGGCTCCTCTGAGCAACCTTGGCTGGGCTCTCGCGCTGACCCTCCTCCCTGCACCAATTCCAATCACTTTCCCCAGGGGCCGCTACCTGGTGATGGGTAGGAATGAAATCTAAACCTTCCCCGATATTCAGGAAAAACCTTTCACACCAAAATGCCTAAATCTCGCCTCTCCACCCCCAAATCTTCACAGTCCCTGCTTCAAGGGGCTGCAGGCCTCTGCATCATGGGGTGGAGGTAGTGAATGCTGAGAAGGGACAGGGCCTGCTCTTGCTGGCTGCCTGGTCTCAGAGTCCTCCCCAAGGACAGGGGTGTACCCTCACCTTCTGGCTCTGAGGGACGTGTAGTCCCAGGATGGGGTGGGGTGTGATGCTGGCACCATGACACCCTGGGACACAGGCTGAAACCACATCCGGTGTAAGAGGGATGTCGTTGCCTTTCTCATTTGGAGTTCCTAGGCCCATAGGCGTCCACAGTGATAGAAATCATTTTGAAATAATTGCTAGTATTTCAAAAAGCCAAATGGGAAGCAGGCGAGGCTGGCCAGCAAAGCAAAAGGCCAGCGTCCTTTGCTCATGACTCAGCATGTGTCTCATGGGGGCCCATATAGAGGGGGACCTTCGGGTGCAAGATCAGCCTGTAGTCTTGGATAATCCATACCAGGGAGCCCTATCCCTCCCCTTCCCCCTGCTGTGGGGAGACCAGGGAGGGGCCTGACCCTGGAACGCCCCCCACACTTCTGCCTTCCTGCTCCTGCCTTGGCTTGCAAAGACTATTTTGTTTAATGTGAATCCAAACAGGCTGTAAACTAATCTGTCTCCAAGGGTTATTTCACTAAACCATGTTCCGTGTTATTTCTTACAAAAGGATTGGGTAATGTTTTGCATTTCCTTTTTTTATTTTTAGTTTATTTTTATTGATTTTTTTTTTAAGAGAGAGAAACATCATTTGGTTGCCTCTGGTATGAACCCCAACCGGGGATTGAACCCAAAATCTGGGTCTGTGCCCTGACTGGGAATTAAACCGGCCACCTTTGGTGTAGGGGACAACGCTCCGACCAACTGAGCCGCACTGGCCAAGGCTGTGTTTTTGCATTTTTCTCTAACAGTAATTTTAATGCACATTTTACAAAATCAAATGAATGCAAATGTCACGATGGACAGAATAACAAAATTATAAATAAAGGTCAGACCGGACTGGGCACTTGCACCACCTGCCCCAGACCCCTTGCTCTGACAATGGCCCTGATTCCCACAGAATGTCATTGGCAAACAGGTGGCCGGCCCACTGGCCATGGTTTGTTGATCTCATTTCTTTAAAGGTTGCGTTGTGTCTCTTGATTACTGAGTGTTGTTGGCATCTCTGTAAATTTTGAGCCCCAGCCAGTCGGCATGGGTCAGTGGTTGACCATCGACCTATGAACCGGTTCGATTCCCGGTCAGGGCACGTGCCCAGGTTGTGGGCTCGATCCCCAGTGTGGGGTGTGCAGGAGGCGGCCGATCAATGGTTCTCTCTCATCATTGAAGTTTCCATCTCTCTCGCCCTCTCCCTTCCTCTCTGAAATCAATAAAAAACATTTTTACAAAAGAAATGTTGAGCCCTAACCGGTTTGGCTCAGCGGATAGAGCGTCAGCCTGCGGACTCAAGGGTCCCAGGTTCGATTCCGGTCAAGGGCATGTACCTTGGTTGCGGGCACATCCCCAGTAGGGGGAGTGCAAGAGGCAGCTGATCGATGTTTTTCATCAATGTTTCTAACTCTCTATCCCTCTCCCCTCCTCTCTGTAAAAAATCAATAAAATATATTTTAAAAAAAATGTTGAGCCCCAGGCAGTTGCCTCACTCGCCTCCTCGCTGAGGGTGTCACAGGTCTGGGGGGCACTGGTGGGATTTAGTAGCTGGGCCAGGGGGAGGGGCCAGGGACCCCAAATGTCCTGCAGAGCTCAGAGCAGCCCTGCCGCAGACGTCCCTGTGGTCAGTGTGGGCACGCACACCCACATTTGAAGCGCAACGTGAGTAACATCCCTGGGGCCGCCCCCTTTGCCAAAACAAGCCACGGTCAAAGCGCCGGAAGCCCAAGGGCACCCGTTTGGAGGCTGTGGCTCCTCCAGCACGTGCTCCTTGAAGCTGAACCTCCTACCCTGACCGGATCTGCCGGCCTAGAGGACGCGTGACTTCTTGCTTTAGTATTCACTCACATTGGAGAGGACGGGATGGTTAGATTTCTGCTCAGCCTGCTCCGATGTTACACAAAAGCCCCCTGAGTAGCTCTGTGGGCCGGGCACAGGGCTCCCCATGGAGGATGCGGGGAGAAGCAAGATAGTAGCTTGGTGGGTGAGGGAACACTTCCCAGCCACGCACTGAGATAAAGCCCGTTCAGGGAAGAGATGACAAAGGAGCCATCCCACACCAGACATGGATCGGGGCAGAGCAGACGGTGGGCGATGAGAGCCCGGGAGGAATGGGACCTGATTCTGGAGGCCCTCAGGGGGTGGCTGACCCAGTGTGTGTTAGGACAGCGGGAGGGCACGAGGGCGGCTGGAGTGGGGAGGACCACGTGTGGCCTGGGAGCCAGGGTCAGCCGGAGTGAGAGGGAGACGCTGGAGGTGAGGCGAAGGCACGCACGTGGGGTGGTGGCGGGCGGGGAGATGAGTCCTATGCGTGGGCTGTCGGGCACATGGGCTGAAGGAACGGGAAGTGGGAAGTGGGTGTGCAAACCAGAGCCCCGCCCAGGCACAAACAGCCCCCGAAAAGCAGAAGCTTTTGGAGGATGAGTCTGGTGGGCCCGGCAGGAGGCTGAGCAGGGAGATCCTATCGGGCTCAGCGTCCAGGCCACGTGGGCCCGAAGCGGCCCAGCATCAGGAAGAGATAAGACGGGAGCACGGGGAAGAGTGGGTGATAAGCTGGAGAGGAAGATGAGGCCCTTGACTGAGTCAAAGAGTGGAGGTGGGGCCCGGTCCGAAGAGGGTGAGGGTGAGGGGCGTGTGGGGACAGTGAGACGGGGAAAATCTCAAGGAGATGGGCCTGGAGCTCCAGAGGGAGGGAGTGGGCTGGGGAGAGAGCCCAGGTAAGAGAGCTGAGAAGGAGGAGGCAGGAGAAGGAAGAGGGGAGCCCCAAAGCCATGAGAGCAGCCTCTTCCTAGGCTAGGACGGGGCAAGGGGCCCTTGGAGTGAGGGCTGTGCCCAGGCTGTAGTTCCAGGAGCGTCCACTTGCCTGGATTTATGACCATCGCCCCTTCCCACATCCCTGAAATGGGCAGGGCTCAGCTCAGGGACAACCCCAAATCAGGGGGCAGGAGGTCCCCTATGGTTTCCCCGTATCCTGCTCCCCAGCATCAGGTAACCTGCTGCCCCTGACTGGGACAGATCAGGACATCTCTGTCCACCCCCCCCACCCAGGAGGTGGGGGCTGGAGTGGAGTGGGGGTGGGGGGAGTGGGTCCCCCAACATCACAACCAGCATCTATGACTAGTCTTGGGACAGATTGCCCACCAGATCTGAGTTAGGGGGCCTTGGGGGGAATAGCCAGCTGGTGGCACAGCCTCGGCCTCTGGGCCAACTGACAAGCTTCCACCCGCCTGGGCAAATGGGCAGAGGGGTGACATGGAGGAAGAACAGCGAAGGAGAAAAGCGCCGTGAAGGGGACGGCGCGGAGGGCCCAGCCGCCCAGCATCCCGGAGAGCAGAACAGACCTTGTCGCCGTTGTGCCAGCAGAGGGCACTCTGGCTATGCCAGGGACGCAGAGGCTCACAGCACAGGCCAAGAGCTGGAGAGAGAGGCAGAGGGACCAGGAGCCCATCCTGGAGCTTTCAAGTAATTCAATACTTTAAAGGACCCCAGGCTCTGGGGTTGGGGTGTGAGGACCCAGGAATGGGGGAGCGACTTGGGTGGGCTATCCCCATTCCTTCATTCAGCCAATGAGCCAGAACCCGGACAGCTCCATACATGCCGACCCTCATTGTGACAGTTATCAGCCTGTGCCAGGCACCATGCTAAGTGCTGGGGAAACAGGTCCACGGGGCGAGGAAGCTCCTAACTGCCCACAACACGCCCAATGTTTATATCCAGACACCTTCAAGTTAAACTGAATACCCTCCCGTGTCAGAGCGAGCCCCGGCACTGAGGAAGTTGGCCAAAAAAAAAAAAAAATGAACCACAGGCACAGCGATGACATGTCTAAGACGTATCGTCTCTGTGACACTCCCAGACGTGAGGCCATCTTCGTGGGTGGCAAATGGTATGTCCTTGTGGGTTTGATTTGCATTTCCCCGATGAATAAGGGTGTTGAGCATCTTTTCATGTGCTTGTTGGCCAATTGCACATCTGCTTTGGAGAAACAGCTACTCAGATCCTTTGCCCACTTTTTACTGGGCCTGTCTTTTCATTGCTGAGTTGGAAGCGTTCTCAGAAGTCCCTTATCAGATGCAAATCGTTGCTCCCATCCTGAGAGTTACGCTTCCCTGGTGGTGTCCTTTCGTCTCGTGATGACGTCCAATTTCTGTGTTTCTTCCTTGGTCACTTGTGCTTGTGGTGTCACATGTAGGAATCCGTCGCCTCATTTAAGGTTCTGAAGATTTGCTCCCATGCTTTCTTCTAAGAGTTTTATAGCTTGAGGTCTCACATCTCCAACTATGATTCTTTTTATGTTCTTCTTTACATGGTGCGGTGTAGAAGCCCAGCCGAGGATACCCGATTGTTCTGGAACCATCTACTGAAAAGACTCCGCTCCCCACATTGGACCTCAGCTCTGGTGTGGAAAATCAACTCTATCCCATTGGACCCACTGTGTCCGTCCTTGTGCCGGGACTACACTGTCTGACTTACTGTAACTTGGTAGTAGTCACACGTTAAACAATGCATATCGAGGGCTGGCTGGCTGGGGGCGAGGACAGAGGGGCCTGGCATCGGAAGGACCCCTGGGCAGCCAAAGCCCTCAGAGAAGGGGTCCCCCATCCTGGCTTCCCTTCCCCTTCCCGCTGGGAGATGGAGCCTCTTCATCACCCGCTTTCTCCCTCCCTCCCCTGGGGTCCTGAAGAGTGAGCATATGGTCTATGCAAATTACATGCTAACGACATACAAATGAACCCCGCCCAGCCGGCTTCCGCCCCGGCTGCTGGACGGTCCACGCCACTCGGAGGAGGGGACCGGGCTGAGATTAGGGGTGCCGGCCCTGGCCACGCCCCGCCGCGCCCTCCCACCTCCAGGCCAGACCTCCTTCCCCCACCCGCCACCCCCGGCGGCTCCGAGGTGGTCCCACCCCCCGCGCCCTGCGCCCGCCTCCCCGGGGCCGCCCGCCCGGCGCCCTGCCACCTCCGCCCCGGGAGGCCGGGCCGCAGGAAGCCGTGCGGCGGGAGTGGAGCTGCCGGTAGCTGGGCCCGTGCGAGCCGGTAAGCGGGCTCCTTCCCCTCCCCGCGGCTCCAAGGCGCCCTTCCGCCGGGGTCCCCGTCTGCGCGCGGCTGACCCGCTCGCCCCGGGCCTCCCGAGCCCCTTCCCGCCTGTCAGGGGCGAGGATCCGGAAAAGCCTTTTTGCCCCGGGTCCTGGGCTGCCCCAGCCCCCGATGGCTGGGGACCCCCACCCCCGAGGGGTCTCCCCAAAGCGACTGCTTGCCCCCCACGACCTGGGGAGTGAGGGGACGGGCACCCGCCAAGGCCTGGCCTGAAATATGCACGCGGGCGCCGCCTGGACGTCCCCAAGCCCCACCCCAAGGAGCTCCGTCCAGCGGAGGGTGGGAAGCGGAGGGGAAACAGGATCCCTGACGGCAGACGGGGCCCAGGATGGCAAGAGGTCACGAATTTCGGTTGCCAACCACCCCCCTTGCAGGCTGTGGCCAGCCGGCGCCTGTGGGACATGTGGGCCACGTTTGGGGCAGAGAAGGGCGAGGGTGACTTGCCCCAGCTCGGCGACCTCTGGAACTGCCTCCTTCCTTCCGGGGGCCCCTGCCAGGTGCAGGGGTTTGAGGGTTCAAGCTGGCTCTTGCAGTTCTCCGGCCCAGGGGGAGCCCTCCAGCTGCCTGCCCCATGCCCTGTACCCTGTGCCCTGTGTCCTGTATCCTGACATGTGTGTGGTCTGGTGAGGGAGGGGGGTCTCCAGGGTCTGCGTCCGCTGCCCCTCCTTGCTGATCTGGGGCTTGTGACCCCCCCTTTTCCCCTCACCATGAGAAGAGAGGGAGAGGAAGAGAGGAGGAGGCCCCTCCACTCTGCACACCAGCCCAGTAACCCCACAACCCCTGCATGAGCCATCGCTCGCCCTTTCCACCATACTTGCAAACCGGGAAGGCAGGGAGAGGATGCTGAGGGCCTAGTCGGGCCTCTGTCATCCAATGGGGAGCCCTAAAAACAGCCCGGGGGGTTGGGAGGGTAATAAATGTCATCTTGGCATTGTCACTTGGGCATGAAGATGGTCTCGGGGTCGGGGAGTCCCTGAACGCTGAGGGGGGCAGCTCCCCTGGACGGCGGCTCACCTCCAGTCCCAGGAAGTGAGAGTGAGGTGTCTCTAGCCGCATCTCCCTCCTTGCCCCAACCACACACCAGGCAGTGATGGTGACTCATGGTTCCCAGTACAAAGGAGAGACCGCTTCCCCGCTGGGGCAGAGGCGACGCCAGCGCCCCCAGCCCCGTCGCGTCTCTGCGCTGCTCGAGTCTTCTGGAATGGACCTGCCGGCCAGGGAGCCCGGTCAGCCTTGGTCCCCGGCTTGCCTGTCTTCTGGGAGCACAGGTGGGTCACATTCATAGTGTTTTGGCTCTGCCGGAGGCTGGGTGGGAGCGCGGGAACAGCTCCTTGCTCCTAGTGTGGAAGATGGGGTAGGGGCAGGGGGACAGATAAAGCATTGAACACTCGGATG
>NW_005871533.1:88639-115006 GCF_000147115.1 Myotis lucifugus
AGCCTGGGAGTGCTGAAGTGTGAGGGGACGGCTCTCTCTCTCACGGAAGACTGGGTCTGCAGGGGAGCTCCCAGGGAGAACGCCAGGGGTCCCCCAGGCTGGGAGGCAGCAAGCTAAGAGAGGGCAAGGGTCCCGAGTGGTTTCCTCGGCTCTGATGGTCTCCAGGGAGGAGAAGCTGTGACGAGCCAGCTCCCGGAAGTTTCTGGAGGGAAGGTGGGTGCAGAGAGAAGGTCCCCACTAGAGAAGGGCTGCTGAGACGGGCACTAGGGAGACCGCTCCACGGAGGGGCAGGACAGGGATGCACAAGGAGGGACCATGTCTCTTCTCCCCTCTCCCCTCCCTGCCACCTCTTGTCCGTGACTGTGCTGCTCTGAAGGGAAACGCAAGGCCCTGGAGCTTGGGGGTGCAGCAGAGGGAAGAGCAGGAGGAAGTGGGGACGCAGGGGAAAGCAGCACCTCCTGGAAAGCTGAGGGGCCGGGATGTGTCAGGGAGGAGGGGCGAGCTACGGACACGGGTGCGGAGACTTGACATTCAGGTCACCGTGGAGGGGATCAGGTGGCGCTGGTGGCCTTTCCATTTGCTGAGGGAACAGAAATCCTGGAAGGGGCCTGAGCCAGCGAGGAGGAGTTGAATCTGAGGTTTGCCCGAGGATCGGGGCCGAGGGGATCTTTAGGGCCAGCGTCCCAGGCAGGAGCCAGGAGGGCAGGAGGTGCCCTTGGCCCATACGCACGAGGGCTCACCGTCACACACACGCTCACACGCACACCCTGAGGCTGGGATGAATGGGACGATGTTCTTGGCAGGGCTGTACCCTGAGAAGGGAGCTGAGCACCTGAAGCAATCACTTTAGGGTGGGTCCAGCTTAGGGGCCGTTTGCAAGATCCTGGCCTGGGGGAAAGGTGTGGGCTGCTGGGCTTGGCAGGAAGAGGGGGTTTCATGTTTCTGAGCGGTTTCTGAGTTCCCATGGATCTTCCCTGGGCCTGGAGCTAAAAGGAGGGAGGCTGTGGGAACAGGAGCTCCTGGGACCCGTGGCTTCACGGAGGCCAAAGTTGCTCCCACTGCCTGCCGTACCTGGAGCCCCGAGAGCAGGTGAGGTCTGAGGATGTTGGGGAGAGCCAGGATGGAGGGAAGGGTCCGGAAAAGGGCTCTGCATTTGCGGGGGTGGGGGGGGGGACGACTTGGGGCTTCCAGGTCTGGTTATGGCGGCTTCTGTGCTGAGGGGGAGTGGCCTGGTGGTGTGGCAAGGAACTGAGATAGGACTAAGCCAAAGATGTGAGGGTGTGTGTCTGTGGGTCTATGTGTCTGTCCATTTGTTTGCATGCCTCTGGGCTTGCCTGCATGTGTCTTTGTCAGTGTGTGTCTACCTGTGTGTATGTATGTGAGCATGTGTCTTGATTTGTGCACGTGTGACTGTGTATGTATTTGTGTGTTGGAGGGGTAGTGCACCGAGAAGCCCTTGCAGGTGGTAGATCACTGTTCAACATGTTGTGGGGCTGGACTCCTGGCCATGGCTCTTTCCAGAAGGAGCCTTGTAGGGCTTTCAGAGGCCGGTGCCCTTGTGAAGTGTTCTGTACACTCCTTGGCTGCACCCGGCACCAGCTTGCTCACCTTGGCCCTCAGCGCGGACAGAAATTCACTGTTGATGTGGCGTTGCGAAAGACTGTTTGTGTGCAGGAAGCCTGGTTATGAATGGAAATGTATGCGCGTGCCTGTGGGGTCAGTGGGACGGCCCTGGCCCTGGGGCCCTGCCCCATTCTCCAAGCAATTACCCAGTGCTCGCTGCCCCGGAAGTCCCACCTGCTGACTACCAAGTGATGTTAGATTAGAAAGAATTCCACTCACCTGCCGGTTCCACTGATCCCTCACCTGCCAGCTCCTCCTGCCAGGCTGGCTCTGGGAAGTGGGTGAAAGGCGATGCCAAGACCACGCGTGGGCCCCTGGCCACCTCCCAGGGGGTGATGCTCCTCTGATACCTGGTGTGGAGGCAAGAGGGACGGTGTCAGCCGCCCAGGAAAGGTGGCAGGGGAGCCGGGGAGGCTGGCAGCTTCATTCTGTCCCCTCCCTCCCCAGGCAGCCCAGGCACTGGTAGCAGTGGCAGCGAGGCCGTGGCAGCGTTCCCAGCAGAGGATGCCCCCGGCCCTGGAGCGCGCCGAGGGCTGCTGGGCCTGGGTGGTCCTGCTGGCCGCCGTGGTGGCCCAGGGCCTCACCCTGGGCTTCCCCACGTGCATCGGCATCTTCTTCACTGAGCTACAGTGGGAGTTCCAGGCCAACAACAGCGAGACCTCCTGGTTCCCCTCCATCCTGACGGCCATGCTCCACGCGGGGGGTAAGCAGCCTGAGGAGGGGCCAGGGAGGGGCACGAAGAGCCACAGCCTCGCTGGCCTCGCTGACCTCCTGCGTCCTCTCTTGGAGGCCACAAGCTTTGCCTTTCGGGTGAATTCCTAAGATTTCACTGGATTTCAGCAGGGCCCGCTTGCTCCCTGGCTTGGAATCCTGGGTGGGGCGGGGCGGGGCTGGGAAAGGGCTGGGGAGGCACCTTAGATGCTAAGCCAGTCCTCTCAATGGCCACTGCGGGATGGATCCAGACTAGAGGAGGCGCGGCCTGAGGTCCAGCTGGGAGATCACCCTGAACCTTAGTTCCTTCCCCTGCAACATGGGGGTGACACCCGGCGTCCTGCCCACCTCGCACATGGGATCGTAGGGAGATCACGAGGGAGGGAAATGTCAGCCGCTCTGAAGGCTTGTATCCTGGAGACCTTCATCCGGGCTTCAGACAGGAAGGGGGCTCTTTGAAGACACCAGGAGCAGAATGGGGGCATTGCCAGAGCCCCATCTCTCACCAGGCAGCGAGGGGGAGTTGCAAGGGCTGGGGGATGGAGGAGACAGCCCCCTCATATCCTGGTGGGCTCCTCCAGGACTGTGACCACCTCACCCTGACCCCAGCCATCGGGGAAGGTCAGGAGCTGTCCAGGCAGTCTGCCCAGCAGCCTCGGGCTCAGGGGCCTGCCCCAGCTTCTGGTTGCTGTGGCCTCCAGGGAGGCCTGGTCACCTGGAGCGGGGTCTGGTGGGGCCGCAGGGCTCGCCCTGCGTGAGGGTGTGGGGTGCTTGCCTAGCAGACCCCACCTCCCTGCCTACCTCGTGCCACTCCCTCCACCTGGCACCAGTAGCCTGCTTGTTCTTCCACTTCCTTCCCTCCAATCGGGAGGGAGGACAGACTGCGAGGTGCCACCTTTGCTGGAATGACCCTGAACCTGTCACCCCGGGGCATGGGCTCAGGGCAAGGGGAAAAGGCCAGGCCGAGCCCAGACCGCATGACCTTTTCGCTTGCAGGGTTGGTGCAGAAGTGGGCGTCGCAGAGGGCTCCTTCCATGCAGCCAGATGGTCTGGGCCAGAGGCTGGGAGCCGGGCATCTAGTGGCACCCCCACTCCCCAGCCAGCTTTCGACTCACTGTCCCCTGGCAGGCTCTCCAGCACCTCAGTCGGCTTGGGATTCCTGTCTGTCTGTCTCTCTCACACACACACCTTTAGCCCATGCTCAGAGACTGATAGACATTTTAAATTGGAAAGTATCGTTGATCCTAAGCGCCCCCCCCCCCCGCCTGCTCCCACACATTTCAGAGATGAGGAAAGCAAGAGCAAAGTACAAGGCCTGCCCAAGGTTGCAGAGTGAGTCTGGCTCCTGCCAGAGCCGCCCTGCCTCGCAGCGCCCCACCCCAGCACCCTCAGCTATCTCAGCTATCTCAGCTAAGCTGGCTCCCGGCCCAGGCCCACCCCCGACTCCATGACTCAGGGCTTTCCCCAATATCACCTTTCCCGAGACGGTCACAGTGTGGTGGTGGGGAACCTGTGTGGGCCCGTGGTCATACCCACGGCAAAGCCTCGCCTCTCCCTCTACTGCTGCCTCTGCTTGATTATCTCTGAGGATGGGCTGCTCACTTCCCCTTTCACTCCCCATCTCATACCGGCTACACGCACACACCCCCTCTTCACCCCAGACGCACACCCACAAACCTCGTGCGCACACACACACTTTCCCCGAAACTCAGTTCCAGGTACTTGGGGGCAGGGCACTGGGCGAATGGGGCCTTGCAAGGTGCTGAGGAGCAGCTGGCCAGGACTGGCTGGATCTGGGCCCGGAGAAAGCCGCTCAGGATGGGGGTGGGGTGGAGGAAAACAGGCCCCTCTCCAGCAGCAGCCACACATTGGGTGCTGGGCTCTGGTGGTGGCTGGAGGTGATGGGGGAGGGGAGAAGGTACCCCACCCAGTTTTCTCCAGAGGCCAGTGCAAAGGGGTGTAGAGTGGCCCAAGGCCCCAGCTGCTCACCCTAGACAGGTGGGAGGCTGGAGGGAGGGCTGTGGCCAGTCTTCTTGAGGATGGGGTAGGAGTAGGGACAGGGGTGCTCATTACGATTTAGATACCTGGGGCCCCCTCACCCCCCTGAGACAGATCCCCCCAGTGAAGAGCGCACCTCGCCATGAGCCAGTCCTGTTTCTTGTCTGGGTCAAACTGGACATTGGCAGCACGTCACCTCACACCTGGTCACCCCTCCCCCAGCCGGATTCCTCATTCTGTAGGAGAGGAAACTGAGGTAGAGAGAGAGAGAGCCTTGCCGGGGTCCCATGGCCAGTCTGGCAGGGTGGGCATCAGGGTCCAGGACTGCTGGCTCCAGGGCTTATGACCCTTTAAGCCTCCTGGCTAGCTCCTGCTGGGACCCCTTCCCGGCCTCCCCGGCCCCCTCCCTCTGGGACTCCTCAGCTGCTGGCTGGCTTCTCATCCCTGCCCCTCCTGCCTCCACCCACAGGACCCCTGTGCAGCATCCTGGTGGGACGCTTCGGCTGCCGAGCCACAGTGATGGTGGGGGGCGTGCTGGCCAGCCTGGGCATGGTGGCCAGCTCCTTCTGCCGCACCCTCGGCCAGCTCTACCTCACAGCAGGCTTCTTCACAGGTGATTGTCATTCCGTTTGGAGAACTACTGGGCGCCTATTAAACAGTGTCACATGCAAGTGAACAGGGCAGGCAAAGCTCGTCGCTGGGGCTGCTCACAGGAGGGAGCCCACAAAGGGGAGAGGCCAGGGACAGATAAATGAGGAGCATATCTGATCGCGACAAGACAAGTGCGTGAGAAGACAGGACAGCCGATGTGACAGCGTCCTGGCCGAGGGTGGTGGTGAGCAGAGATTAAACAAGGAAACATGTAAAATGTCAAGAACGCCCAGGGTCGAAGGGAGGCTGCTGTTTGCAACAAGCAAGCGGAGGAGGCCTTGAGAGGAAGGGGGGCTGGGCAGAGAGCTGAAGAAGGGAGTCGGCCCCTAGGTTCTGGGGGGAAGGGCATTCCAGGCTGAGGGGACAGCAAGTGCCAAGGCCCTGGGGTGTCCAGGGGCAGTGCAGTGGCCAGTTGAGTAGAGGGGCATGAACAAGGGGTGGAGGCTGGATGGGGGTTCGGTCGTAGTGAAATGGGAAGTCATGTGAGGGGTTCGGGCGGCTGGGTAAGTGACATTCATCTGACCACTGTTTGCAAAGCACCTGCCAGCTGGCCGGGGTGTTCAGAAAACACTGCAGGAGGCCACGCACATGTAGTGCAGGGAAGAGTTAAGGGTGACCCAAGAGCAGGAAGGCTGACCCCAGGCCTCTTTGCCCTGAGCTGCTGGAAGAATGAAGCAGCCACTAACCACCCTGGGAAACGAGGGGAGAGAAGGGGGGGGTTGCAGGAAGACGGGGAGCTCAGGTGTGGGACAGGTCCTGAGCTGAGCGAGCTGTTGGGACATTCTGAGAGGGCTGGTATTCAAGTCTTGAGCTGAGGTGTCGTCCTGCTGTTTACAAAAGGAGAGGGAGGACTGAGCCCAGGGCGCTCCCGTGTGTAGTGGTCCAGACGGGAAGAAGTGACAGAAGTGGGAGAGCCCAGAGGGTGGGGTTTCTTGGGAGAAAGAATGAAGTTCGAGAGGAAGAGGGAGGGGTTCAGTGTGCCAAGCGGCTGCCGGTCGGTCGGATCGAGTGGGGCCCAGGCTCTCTGGATTTGGCAATGGAGAGGTTGGTGACCTCGGCGAGAGCCATTCTGGAGCAGAGGTGGGGGTGAAAGTCTGATGGGAACAGTTTCAACAGAGCACAGGAGGAGGGCAACGGGAGATGGCTGAGCTGATCGAACCTTGCACGAAATTTCGGTGGAAGGGGAGCAGAGAAATGGGCGGGGACCCAGTAGAGGCTGTGGGGTCAAGGGAGGGTTGTGTTTTGTTTTTAATGAGAGAAATAACAACGAAGGAGCATGGTCTAGAAAAGAGGAGAAAAACGGGTCATGCAGGAGAGAGGGACATTGCTGGCGGGCTATGCCTCTGAGTGGACAAGATGCAGGGCAGAAGGAAAGGGCTGGCCTTGACTGGGAGCACCGATGGTCCACTGTCAGTGGCGGGAAGGCGAGGCGGCTGTCAGCTGGGAGCGAGGAGGGGTGAGGTGTGGAGTATGAAGAGGAAGAAAGCCCGGGCGTCATCCAGGAGGAGGGAGAGCAGATGGACGACAGATCTGGCCACCCAGGGCCCGCCTGAGGCCAGTGGTCCTGGCCGGCTGTGAGCTTTCTCTCCAGAACGTCCAGCTGTGCGGGGGGCAGGCGCAGAGTGGGTGGGGAGGCGGCTTCTGCGCTGAGTCAGGGGAGGGAAGTCGGGGGAAGAGTGTTCCAGGCAGAGGGAACGCAACAGCCATGTCCTGAGGGAGGGAGCGGCGTGGTGTCCCGAGGAAGAGAAAAAAGCTGATGTGGCTGCCTCCCGGTGAGTGACGGGAGCGTGGCCTGAGATGGCACCCAAGAGGTGGCGGGAGCCAGATGGTACAGAGCCTCCCGGGGCATAGTAAATACTTGGCTTTTCCCCTCGGTGTGATGGGAAGTCTCTGGAAGGTGTTAAGCAGGGGAGAGGCTTACTTTGATTTTAAGTTGTTGTTGTTTTAAAAAATATATATTTTTTGTTTTTTTGGTGTTTTTTTTTAGAGAGTGGAAGAGAGAGGGAAAGACAGAGAGAAACATCGACGTGAGAAAAGCACGTTGATTGGTTGCCTCCTGCATGTGCTTTGACCAGGGCCTGGCTAGGGCTAAAATATATATATATTTTTATTGATTTCAGAGAGGAAGGGAGAGGGAGAGAGAGATAGACACATCAATGATGAGAATCATCGATTGGCTGCCCCCTGCACTCTCCACACTGGGGACCAAGCCCGAAACCCAGTCGTGTGCCCTGACGGGGAATTGAACCATGTCCTCCTGGTTCATGGGTCAACGCTCACTGAGCCACAGCAACCGGGCTGATGTTAAGTTTTTAAGGATCACCTGGGTACTGTGCCAAGGGGACAGGTGTGCCCCTGGCGGCCTTGGGAGGGCAGATCTGAGGGGCGGATGTTTCTTGGGAGGAGAGCAGGCAGGCTGACTCCATCTTAAATCTCTGGGGACCTGGAGGTAGGTTTGGGCTGGAAGAGAAGGAGAGCAGATGTGGGACATGACCCCGTGACCCACTGTGGGAGGCCCCAGGACGCCCTCGAGCTGGTCTCCCCTCTTCCACCACAGGCCTGGGCTTGTGCTTCAGTTTCCAGTCGACCATCACCGTTTTGGGCTTCTATTTCACCCGCCGGCGGGCGCTGGCCAACGCTGTGGCTTCGGTGGGCGTCTCCCTGGGCATCACACTCTGGCCGCTGCTGGCCCGCCACCTCCTGGAGGAACTGGGCTGGAGGGGCACCTTCCTGGTCTTCGGCGGGGTTTTCCTCCACTGCTGCGTCTGCGGCGCCATCCTGAGGCCCGTGGCCCCCAGCGTGGCCCCTGCACCCAGAGAAGGCCCTTCTGTGCCCTCCAAGACACCGGCGCCCGGCTGCCTGGCCGCATGTGGCCGGGCCATCCTGCGCCACCTGGCCTTCGACATCCTGTGGCACAACGCTGGCTACCGCGTGTTCACGCTGGGTGTCACGTGGATGATCCTCGGTTTCCCGCTGCCACAAGTCTTCCTGGTGCCGTTCGCCATGCGGCACGGGATCGACGAGCACAAGGCCGCCCTGCTCATCTCCATCATCGGCTTTAGCAACATCTTCCTGCGGCCCATGGCCGGGCTGGTGGCCGGCCGCCAGAACTTCGCCAGATATCGCAAGTACCTCTTCAGCCTCGCAGTTCTGCTCAACGGGCTCACCAACCTGGTGTGCACGGTGTCGGCCAACTTCCGAGTGCTGGTGGTCTACTGCCTGGTGTACAGCGTGTCCATGAGCGTGGTGGGCGCCCTCTTCTTCCAGGTCCTCATGGACGTGGTCCCCATGGATCGGTTCTCCAGGGCCCTGGGCCTCTGCACCATCCTGGAGAGCATCTCCATCCTCATCTCCCCGCCAATGGCTGGTGAGGCCCAAGAGGGAGGGCGTGGCCTGGGAGGGCAGGGTTAGGGGTGAGGCGGAGGGAACAGTCTGGTGCCCGTCCAGCATCCCAGGGGGAGGGATTGGAATCTGTGATTTTCCCCAAGCACCTCATGGGACTGGCTGCAGCCTGTTCCCCAGCCGGCACTCAATCTGAAGAGTTAAAGATGGGGGTTTGGGTACCACACTTAGCTGAGTCTGTCATCTTCCTCTCTGTACCTGTTTTCTTATCAACAAAGTGAGGATGAGAATAGAATCTACCTGGTGGGCTTGTTGTGAGGGTCACAAGTTATACCGTTAAGCTCTAAGTAGAGAAGATGGCAGAGTAAGTACTATGCACGGATCGGCTGTTATTGACATCCTGGGTCTGCCACTTCCTGCCCGTGGGACCGACCCCGCACCTCATTGACCTTCTCTGAGCCACAGTGTTATCTGCAAAATGCAGAAAAGGACACCTGCCGTCACCAAGGATTGGCCTGTGCCTGTCACGGTGCCCACGGCCGGAGGCAGAGACTTCCCTCTGGGGGGAGAGAGAGAGACGGCAATCAAAGTGAGGAGACGTGTTTGGGGGCCCAGGGGCGCTTTGTGCCGGGAGGGAAACGTGCAGGTATAGAAACAGAGCCCCACACGAGAGGTGTGACATGCAGAGCAAAAGGGAAGGTTTGTGAAGCCTTTGGTGCCGGGGGACAGTCACACAGACAACGCGTGGCTGCCGTCATTACAGTTAGATGACGGGGACTCTTGCCCCGAGTGTGGAGTGGGAAGGCCCAGTTTCCACGGGATCCCCCCACCCCACACGCCAGCAAGTGCAGAGAGCTCGCTGGGAGAGGCCTGGGGGGCCCAGGGCGTGGCCGAGCCGATCCCGATATCCCGATATCCCGACTTCACTGGCCCTTGCTCCCTGCCCCCCGGGTGAGCGAGACATGCCCTTAAGTGCTCTTTGGCCCGAGGACTCTTCCTGCCTGGGCCAGAGGAGGTCTAGTGTTTCCTCTCCCCCTCACCTTTACCAACTATTTACTGAGTGCCTAGTAGGTGCCAGCCCCAGTTCCTAGTCCTGGGGTTTGACAGAGACAAAACTAAAAGCCCTGCTCTTACGGAGCGCACAGGGCCGTGGGGGGCTGGCAGCCCTGGGCCGTGGCCTAACTTGCTCTCTGTCCTTCAGGGCTCGTCCTGGACAACACTGACAGCAACTTCAGCTACGTCTTCTACATGTCAAGCTTCTTCCTCGTCTCCGCCGCCCTCTTCATGGGTGGCGGCTTCTGTGCGCTTCAGAAGAAGGAGAGGCAGGGCAGGCCGGCCGAGGCGGAAGCAGCCGTCCCGGAGTCGGCCCCGCTGCGGGCCCTCGGCAGGGAGGACACAGGCAGTCCGGAGAAGCGGCTGTGCACCGAAGAAATCATGTATGTGACCAGCGTCTGAACCCCAGGATCACATGTGTGACCGGCATCTGAGCCCCGAGGGCAGTGAGCGAACACTGCCTCCGCCCAGGAACGCGATGTCCTGCTGTTTCACCGGGTGAAGCCTGAACCAAAGGGCTGGCCGGCCCGCCCCGCAGGTCGGGACTCAGCCAGGGGCTGGGGCCTTGGAGGCTGGCCTCCGAAGACTCAGGGTTCCTTCCGACGAGCAGAATCCAGGAGCCGGTCCTCCTGACTTTTTTCCTTGGGCACCAGGGTACTTGGGGCCCAAGAAGGTGGGTCTGAGCTCTGCTTGGGTCTCTCATGGCCGACGGGGCTCAGCTGGCTGCCCACTGCCGCTGCTACAACTCAACACACCGGGCCTTCAGGTCCAGCCTGGATGCTTCTGAGGTGGCCTCTCTGTCCTTCTCCAGCTCCAGACAGTTCCAAAGAGCCCCCTAAGCCCTCCTGCCCCCCTTCCTCCCTGTGGCCCAGCCCTTGCCCTCGGGGCTGCCCCCAGCACCAGTTGCTGGGCCTCCCACTGATTGGGACTCGGGAAGAAGGGCCTTGGGAGAGAATTGGTGGTGGCCTGCAGCCGTGGGTGGCCAAGCTGCGGATGAGCCTGGATGCCGGGTTCGGACAGATTAAATGCTGGCGGAGCGCCTGTCCTGGCGTCTGTGCAGCCGTGGGTGGCCAAGCTGCAGATGAGCCTGGATGCACGGTTCAGACAGATTAAATGTCGGTGGAGCCCCTGTCCTGGCGTCTGTGCAGAGAATCGGAGGGGAGCACCTGACTTGGGTCCTTGAATCAGTGAAGTCTGAGGAACCCCTACACCAGCGGTTCTCAACCTGTGGGTCGCCACCCCTTTGGGGGTCGAACGGCCCTTTCACAGAGGTCGCCTAAGACCATCGGAAAACACATATATAACTACATATTGTTTTTGTGATTAATCACTATGCTTTCATGATGTTCAATTTGTAACAATGAAATTGGGGGTCACCACAACATGAGGAGCTGTATTAAAGGGTGGCGGCATTAGGAAGGTTGAGAACCACTGCCCTACACAGTCAGCAGAGCCGGCTCCAGGGTCTCATTCCTTTGCCCCACCCAGTATTGTGACCGGGAAGATTAGTGCTGGGGTTGGGTGGGAGACGCCGGACAGTTGACTGAGCAGGGAGGGTCGGATTGCTAGGCAGGGCCCAAGGGCCTCTGTGGAAATAGAGCTGCCCTCCCAACAGAAGCCCTTCTGCTCCCCTCTCCCGCCCTCCTCGTCTCCCTGCTGTGTCAGAGGCGTCAGCCCTGGGTGAGTAGCTGGCTGGGCCAGCTGCCAGTCCCCCCTGCTCCCCATGGGCCTGTGTCTGTGGTCTGGAGGTCAGAGCTCTCCCCACACACCCTTTGCTGGTGCCCTTCCTTGAGGTCGTCACCGTGGGGGGGCGGGCTGTCATCAGCGCAGTCTTGTCCCAGCAGGGCCCGACCGAGGGAACCAGGGAACCGAGAAAGTTTGTTTGAATTACACACAGAAGTGTTTCCTGCAGCAAGCTATAAACCCCGGGAGCTAATGAAGCAGGAAAACAGGCCAGGAGAAGTCCTCCTCCCCCTTCAGTCCTCCCAGCTTAGCAGGGGCTGCTCACGCCCAGGGCCTCGTTTGTTGATTCAGGCTCAACCAGGCTCCAACGAGAAAACCTTATCAGGAGGATTGATTTTATTTTCATGATCCGCCTCTAGCCTTCCTCCTCCACTTGTCCAGCCGGCCTGAGTAAGCATCCTTGGGGTTGTCCTGTCCTCTCCAGGACCCTGCCACGAGTGCCCCCTTATGGCCAAAGAAAGTAGTGCAGAGGCGACAAAAAGGCTAGGATAGTAGAGACCCGAGTTCGCGTTTGACTCTGCCTCAGTTTACTGTGTGCCTTTGGGCAAATTGCTCAGCATCTCTGGGCTTTTAAAAAGGAGGAGGCTGGCCTGGATAAGTTAAAGTCTCTTCCAGTTTGAAAAGTCGGATCCTGAAGAGCCCCACTACCTGCCTGCTCCCCACCCCGCCACCACCCACAGTTTGTGAACGGAAGGGGGAAGGCCTGGGCACATTTTACCAAGTCCTATCTCCTCCATCTTCATGGAGTGGAAAAGGAGGGAGTCGGGTTGGTGAGTAGGTAAATGCTTTTGGTACTAGTAGCTCCCAGGCTTTGAAACGTGCCTCCCCTAATAGGCCCACTTCCTTAAAAGATTTCTTTTAAGGAAAAAAAGATTATCAGTGAACATTCAGCACAAAGAACTCTGACTTCATCTGCCCCAGGCAACAGTAACCATAATCACCAGGCAAATATTTATTAAGCATCTACTGTGTGCCTGGGACTGGACAGATAACCAGTAAGAACTGGTGAATGCCCTCAACACAAAACCAAGGGCTGAGAATATTTCCCCAAGGAGGGAGGGCCCCTGAGGTCTTGGGAGGAAACACAGGAGGGAGGATGGGTGGCCCATCTGATTCCAGAACCACACTTGGCTGGTCTGGGGCAGTTCCCGAGTAGCACAGGGTGGAGCTCGTTTCCATGGTGTCCACAAGCCTTTGCTGCTCTGTCCGGCCAGAGGCAGAGAAACCCCCTGGCCACCTTTGGCTGAGTGAACATCCCCAGGTCGCATCCGGTCCCCAAAGAAGCAGCCTGGATATCCAAGCACCCAGACTATGGCCATAACTATGCAGGCCCAGGGCGGGGGTCGGGGGTGGGATGGTGCATCAGGCAAAGGCTGACCACAGGGACCTGAGCCCGTGGGCCTGCTCCCAATGGGGCTGTAGCAGGTGGAGTATGGCCCAGGGCCAAAGGCACATGGTCCTTGCCCTGAAGAAGCTCACAGCCCAGGCCTCCTTTACCTTCACATTCAAGCACCGTGGGAGTGCGGTAGGACCACCTCCTAACCTGGTGCTTTATAAACCCAGTGCCTATGAGGTCCCGGTCACACACTACCTTCCTGAGAAGCCCCAAGAAATAATCGGGCCGAAGGGCTTCACCACCAGGGCTGCTCCCCAACCCAGAAAGCGGCCAACACCGTACATTTGGGTGGGTGCTGCCCCAGCGCTCCCTGTCCACCTGGCGGGCAAACAGCCTTACCCGGTCCCTGATATTTCAGACCAGAGGTGGAGGGCTCAGCTCGGGGCTGGGGAGCATGGGGTGCCAGGCTCTCGCGGCTTCTTGGAAAAGGGCCCGTGAGAGGGGGGGCTCAGGGAGCTGGTGCCCACGCTCCAGTGGGGCGTCCTTTGGTCGAGGAGGCTGGCCTGTGCCCCCTCATCAGATGCAAGGGGATCTAGCGGTGGTTCTGCCTCGACAACCGGCCAACTCTGGGCTCCTAAGGGCCCTAGAGATGCTGTTCCAGCGGTTCTCAACCTGTGGGTCGCCACCCCTTTGGGAGTCGAATGACCCTTTCACAGGGGTCGCCTAAGACCATCGGAAAACACATATATAATTGCATATTGTTTTTGTGATTAATCACTATGCTTTAATTATATTCAATTTGTAACAATGAAAATACATCCTGCATATCAGATATTTACATGACGATTCATAACAGTAGCAAAATGACAGTTATGAAGTAGCAACGAAAATAATTTTATGGTTGGGGGTCACCACAACATGAGGAACTGTATTAAAGGGTCGCGGCATTAGGAAGGTTGAGAACCACTGTGTTGTCCCCGTAAGCATCCACAGCCCTTCGCCTTGGGCCCAGGCGGTGAGGCGTGACGTCTACTGCGCATGCGAGCCGAGCTCCACGACGGCCCCGCCCCTGGTCCGCCTGGGCCAACCCCGCCCCGCCCTCTGGGGCGGAGCTAAGCACGCCTTCCGCCGGAAGTCCGGGCTCCAGCGGGAAACCGTACCCAGCAGCTCCCTCCTCCGGTGCCCGGTCGCTTCCGTGTCTTCTGCGCCCCAGTTTAGATTTTCACGCCCAACTCTTCCACAGTCCTGATCACACCACATCCCAGTGCCAGGTGCAAATCACTGCCCAGCCCGAAGCTAGGAGAGGAGCCTGTGTCCCGTCCGGGCCCGCCCTCGCCCGGGGAGGTCCCGCCCGCCTCTCCGGCCTCATCGGCCGCACTCTCCTGCTGTCCCCCGTGCACCCTCCGCCACCCCGGTCATGGCGCAGAAGCCGAAGGTAGACCCCCACGTCGGACGGCTGGGATACCTGCAGGCGCTGGTCACGGAATTCCAGGAGACGGAGAGCCAAGGTGAGAGCGACGGATGGGCGTCCGGGGACAGGGCGGGGATCCGCCCGCGCCCCTCGCCCCGGACCTGGCTCCAGTGCCGCTTTTCCGCTGCAGACGCCAAGGAGCAAGTCCTGGCCAACCTCGCCAACTTCGCCTATGACCCCAGCAACTACCAGTATCTGCGACAGCTGCAGGTCCTGGATCTCTTCCTCGATTCGCTGTCGGAGGAGAACGAGACCCTGGTGGAGTTTGCTATTGGTAAGGATGGGGCGGCCACGGATGCCTGATGGTGAGATAAGCGAGTCGGAAGTGAGTGGTTGGGAAGAGACCTCGGGCAGCCCCTCACCGCAATGGCAGCCTTCGGGGCGCACACGGTCCGGGCCACAGCGAGCGGGACCCTCTGCCTGCTGCCTTCCCACCTGCTTAGAGATGAGATCATAAATGAAGGGATGGATTGAAGCCACTCGGAGAGAAAAATATTTAGAGTGCTCTTTTAAACATCTTTATTTTAATGTTTTCCTATCAAGGAAAGTAGGGGTGACTTAGGATCACTTATGGTCTAAGACAGCGGTTCTCAACCTTCCTAACGCCGCGACCCTTTAATGCAGTTCCTCATGTTGTGGTGACCCCCAACCATAAAATTATTTTCGTTGCTACTTCATAACTGCAATTTTGCTACTGTTATGAATCGTCATGTGAATATCTGATATGCAGGATGTATTTTCATTGTTACAAATTGAACATAACTAAAGCATAGTGATTAATCACAAAAACAATATGTAACTATATATGTGTTTTCCGATGGTCTTAGGCGACCCCTGTGAAAGGGTCGTTCGACCCCCAAAGGGGTGGCGACCCACAGGTTGAGAACCGCTGGTCTAAGATCTATTGAATTATTCACTGGACAGATAATTATGGGGCATGAACTGTGTGAGCAAGGTCCTGTCCTAAGTGCTGAAGAGATGGCGAACAAGTCGGGGGAAAGGCCTTTGCCCGCAGGGACAGGGGGAGGCAGATGGTGGGCAAACCAACAAAAAGGCTGAGGCTCTGAAGGACATTCACAGGATGATAGGATAGGGCAATAGGAGATGGGGCGGCCCCACTTCGGCCATCATGGGCAGGCGGATGTGATGGGTGGGACACCCTGAAGCAGGAGGATCCAGAGGAAGGCTGATGTGTCAGGAATGTGGCCAGTGAAGTGAAGCAGAGAGCGGGACAAAGTGAGGTTACAGAGGTGGCAGCACCAGAGACGGCAGGGAGGGGCTTAGATCTAGGCTGCGGGAAAGAGTTTGGAATTTATTCTGAAGGCAAACAAATTATTTTTTCAGCTGCATCTCTAAAAAAATAACATTTTTCGCCCTCGCTGGTTTGGCCCAGTAGATAGTGCGTCAACCTGCAGACTGAAGGGTCCTGGGTTTGATTACAGTCAAGGGCACATCCCCTTTAATTTCCTGTAACCTAGAAATTAGATTGAAAGCCTTGATAGAATCAAGTAACACTCCCCCCGTCCCCCCCCCCCCCCGCACACACACACACACTCCGCCGAATACATCATAGGTGAGTGTGATTGAAAATTTTGAAAGACCACCCATGTCTGCCCCTGATGTTTGTGGTATTGTGGCTAGAGTCCAAATGGGAGTCACCCCTGATCTTCTCACCACGACAGGTCTTCACACACGTGTGTGGACATCCCAATTCTGTTCACACCCCACACACACCTGCCTGTGGCCTCTCCTCGGACTTAGTGTGCACACCAACCATGGGGTTCACCCTCGGAGTCAGGAATCCAGGAAAGGCCCATGCGCTGTGGGAGGAGATTCAGGGCCTGGTGTGGGGAAGGGAGGACTTTGGGTAGGTTCTCTGGATTTTTTGGCCTGTGGAGCGGGCCAGAGTGAGTACTGCTAGAGCTGAGCCAGGGGCAGGAGCCCCAGTGGCCCATGTCTAAGAGTGGTGCTAGTGTATGTCTCTGCCCCTCAGGAAGATTATTACGCTAAATAAATATCCGTAGTACTGAGCCCTCTGTACCGGTGGTGAAACAGCACCTCAGTGAGGTGAGTCCCATTGCCTGAGGCTCACACTGAGCACTAACTGGAGCCAAATTCTGTGCCCAGGGGACCCGGCTGCCGGAGCCAATGCCGGAGTCCATTGTGTCTTCTCCCCTGGTTCCCATGGCACCTGGCCACCTCCAGCATATCCCTGGGATGGTTCTGGTGGCAAGTCGCCCCTGGCCCAGGTTTTAAATGGAACTATCACCAGGAGATGGTACTGCTCAAGGTAGGACAGGGCGTGGGAAGTGAGTGAATTATGGGGAACCAGATATAAAGCCAGGATCTCAGCAAATACTTGAATGAGTATTCCGAGCTTGTGCCCCACATAAAAACTCTGGCAGCCTTTGGCATTAATTTGGAAATGTTTGCCCAAAGCACCATGGGTTGACTCTCAGGCATCCTATATGCTGCGTGTGCACACCTGCACCATCTTAGATGCCGTATGGAGGCATAAAGGGACCAGGAGAGAATCCTCTACTTCTGTGAAAACTGGTTGAATACTAGGACATCACAGAATACTTGACAGTCTTGTTACCAAAACAGGGTTCAAATAGGTTGCCTCCCAGAATTCAGTTTAAATCTCTTTCCTGTGCTCTATTTCCTGTAATACACGTAGCTGCCACTAGATGGTGGTGGTGCTCAGTAAAAGGCAGGTATAGATAAGTCCTCAGGGGCCTCTCTGGAAAACAGTATTTAGTAAAATTGAGGCTAGGTTACCCCATGACCCAGCAGTTACAGTCATCGGATACATGCATATCCAGACACATGTGCAAAAATGGCACTAGCAAACTTGTAACAGACAAACTAGAAACAGTAAACAGTAGGATGGATACCAACATTGTGGGATGTTGCTACTATTTAGCAACAGTTTAGTAAATGAACAGTCAACAACTACATGTCATAATGTTATAATTTAAAAAAAATTTTTTTTAATTATTTTTTGTTAATCCTTACTGAGGATATTTTTTCATTGATTTTTAAAGAGAGTGGAAGGGAGAGGGAGAGACAAAGAGAGAAACATCCATGTGAGAGAGACCCATCGATTGGTTGCCTCCAGCACACACCCTGCTCAGGGCCAGGGATCGAGCCTGCAACCCTGATATGTGCCCTTGACCACAGTCGAACCCGGGACCCTTCAGTCTGTGGGTATCGATGCTCTATCCACTGAGCCAAACGGGCTAGGGCAGGGGTGGGCAAACTTTTTGACTCGAGGGCCACAATGGGTTCTTAAACTGGACTGGAGGGCCGGAACAAAAGCATGGATGGAATGTTTGTGTGAACTAATATAAATTCAAAGTAAACATCATTACATAAAAGGGTACGGTCTTTTTTTTTTTTTAGTTTTATTCATTTCAAACGGGCCCCGCGGGCCGTAGTTTGCCCAGGGCTGGGCTAGGGCAATAATGTTATAACTGTAACGGTAAGCAAATGGTGCTAGACACAATAATACATACAGTGTGATTCCATTTCTATAAAGTCCCCCAAACAGGCAGAAGTGGGCAATAGTGTTTAGGGATGTGTGGAAGAGACAGGAATGGAGGGAGACTTCTTTAAAAACCCTATATTTTAGGTTAAAAAGATAAAAGGTCTGCTTAGTAAAAATTATGTCATTAAATTATTACAAACCAGGAAAGTGTTTACCACAGAGAGAGAATTGGTTGAGGAAGGGACACAGGCTCTGGATTGCTGACAGTGTTCTTGTTCTTGACCTGGGGGCTGGTTCCACAGGCATTTGCTTTATCATTGCCAAACTGACCTGTGTGTGTCAGCCCTTTGCTGTGTGTGTGGTTTGCAGGTATGGCCCTGTGCCAGCCTCTGGGGCTGTGAACAGGTGCCTTGTTGATCCACATCTGTGCGCCAGGGAGGGGCCTCAATCACATTATTTCATTCTCTCTGCCCATTTTACTGATGAAGAAACCAAGGCTTAGAGAAATTGAGTTGCTTGCTCTGGTCACCTAAATCCTTAGTGGCGGAACTGGTTCTAACCGGGTCTGCCCACCATGGAGCCCTTGCTCCGTCCTCATCCTCTGGGCTCCCCCGTACATCCTTTTCGCACTGATCAGTCAGGCTCCTGCGGTCCTGCAGCTTCTGCTTGAGAAGTTCCTCAGCCATCCACCGGTGGCAGTTCCCCTTACAGGATGGAGGTGGTGTGGAGGTTCTCACCCACTGCTCCCTTCCTCGCTGGCTCAGAAGGCTGGCCCCAGGCTGGCCTCATGGGGACGAGGGCAGCCTCCACCATCTTTCCTGACTTACAGAGAGCCAATTCCCCATCTCTTAGTTCTAGGCACAAGGAGTGTGTGAGTGTGTGAGAGAGAGCACATGTGCGTGCGCGTATACGTGTGTGTTTGAGTGTTATTAATTTATGTGAATGCATAATTGATTCACATGGTACAAAATTTAAAAGGTATTGAAAAGTAACTCCCTCGCTAGCCTTCTCTGTAGCTCACCACTGTTACTAGTTTCTTAAATATTTTTTGGAATTTGCAAACATGTATATATCTATATGAATATATTGTTACATGTTCTGCACATGTGGTAGTATACTATATCTATATTCTGCTTGCCTTTTTTTTTTTTAACTTAGCAGCATATCTTGACACACCTGCAGTGTCAGTCATTCTGTAGAGCGGCGTGGTGTTTGTTCCCTGGCGTGGAGGCACTGAGGCTTAGCCACGCTTAGGGATGGGTGTTTAGCTGCTTTCCATTTTGCCAACACAATCAGTGTTTCAGTAGATACCTTACTGGAGTTTCATTTCTTACTTGTGGGTCTATATCTGTAGGATAAATGTCTTGAAATGAAATTCATCAGTTTAAGTCAAAACTCTATTACAGGGTTTTAAAGAAGTCTCCCCCCATTCCCATCTCTTCCACAGCCCTCTCCTCATGAAGAACCAGCAACTGTGAGCATCTATATTATAAAAGGCCTGTGGCCCTAACACCATAACGGCCAAAGACCAGCGTGGGTGGGCAGGGCTGCGCAATGCTTCTAGTAAACATATATTTGTCCCCCACGCCTCCCTTCTTCTACATAATGGTAGCTTTTTTAATACACTGTTCTGTCCTCCAAATTTGAAATTTCAGAAAGAACCATTTTCAAGATGCTAAAGTAAAACCCAAGAACAAATAGTCCCAAGAACAAATGAAGATTTTTGACTTGGGATGGACTGTGGCCAGCCCGGGGCAGGCGGGTCCTCAGAGGTAGTGATGTCTTGGGCCATCTCTCCAGGGCCCCGCCCCGCCTCCAGGCACCAGGTGCTGGCTAAGCATGTGTCAGCATGACCTCATTTAATCCCTGGGACAGTCCTGGCTCTCCCAGCAACAGGCCCTACTTGCTGTGTGACCCACAGTCACCTACCTGACCCCTGAGAGCCTCCAGCTTCCTCATCCCGGGCCGCATTTGGGGGTTTCTCTTTTGCCTCTCCCAGGGGTTTCTGTGGTTCCCTGTGTCTACAAGGGCCCTTCTTTTGCCTCTTGTCTTCTTTTCTTTTTCTCTCTTGTCTGGTTTGTCCAAAACGTCCACCAGCCAGTTGAGACTTGTTCTCGTTTTTGCTTGGTAACCATTTTTAAATTGCAGCCTGGTGAACATACAGTACAATGCACGTACCTTAAGTACAGTGGATGTACGTCAATGTAACCAGCCCTGACCAGGTTTTAGAAAGGTCCCTCGTGCCCCCTCCCAGTTAGTGTCTCCCACCCCAAGGTAACCGCTAACCTAACCTCTATCCCCATGGATTACTTTAGCCTATTCTTGAACTTCATATTAGTGGGATCATGCAGATGTATACTCTTAAAAAAAGTTGTTATTATTATTAGTAGTAGTATTTACTGATTTTAGAGAGAGGGGAAGGAAGAGGGAAAGAGAGGGGAAGGGAGAGGGAGAGAGAGAGAAACATCAATGATGAGGGAGAAGCATCAATCAGTTGCCTCCTGCACACCCCCTACTCATATGCCCTGACCCGGAATCAATCTGGTGACTCTTGGTTCATGGGTCGACACTCAACCACTGAGCCACTCAGGCCAGTCAGGATGTGTACTCGTGTCTAGTTTCTTTCACTCAACGATGTATCGACCTAAGAAACATCCAAACCTGTAGGGAATTTTTATATTTGAGTCAAACTGACAATTGCTGAGAAGCAAAATCTCAATGGACTGAGAAAATGATCCAGAGAATGACAGTTTTACAGCTTAATTTATACATTAGAATCAAAGGAGGAGATGTAAGGGGCGGCTACCCGAAATTCATGGGTGGTGGATTAGGGAAGCGGGAGAAAGCCAAGCGGGGAATCTCTGAGAGTGATAAAGAATAAAACAGGGGGACACTTCTTTACATTGTAAACATTTACAGCACATAGAGGTAGTGTGTGGGCAACAGGTAACAATGAAGGGTTCTGTGGTCCTTGCTGTGGTGCTGCAAAAAATTACAGGAAAAGGTGGTATGTTATCTCACATGCAAAAAGACAGCAGGCAGGCTCACTTAAGATGAAGATTGGCCCTTGTCAAGGAAGCTCTAGGCCTAGGCTGTGACCGCCCGCCATGACCCACTTTTCGTTAGGAATTTTTAGTTCAGGTCATCCTGTGGTTCCTCTCCATCTCTGCGTCTGTGGGCCCACTGTGCACAGTTAGTATGTGGCCCCCTTTTCTTCCACAAATGTTTTTGACATTCATCCCAATTGTTAGGGTATTTTTTTTTAATCCTCACCTAAGGATATGTTCTAGAGAGAGAAACATCATCAGTTGCCTCCCGTATGAGCTCCCACCAGGGATAGAACCCACATCCTAGGTATGTGGCCTCACTGGGAATCGAACCCGCAACCTTCTGGTGAACGGGACAGCGCTTTAACCAACCACCCGGCCCGGGCTAGTTCGTGTTTCTGAATGAATGTGCCTGATGTGTTCATCCATTCACCTGTTGTTGGAGATTTGAGTTGTTTCTAGTTTGGAGCCTTTATAAAAGACCCTCCCCCCTGTGTTTGGACCCAGGCACTTGTGAGCTCTGGCAGGTACCTGATCCATCCGTGGAGGCTCCCAGGCCTGCAACTGGGGCACAGGGCACAGGTGGGGCCTGCTCTCCTGAGGCCTCCTGCCCCCACCCTGCAGGGCTTGCCATCTGGTTATCCCCTGGCTTGGGTGGCAGTGTCCCGCCCAGGCACTCCTGGGTGCGATGATGACTCACCAGCCAGAGAGTGATTGAGTCCTCATTGTCTCCTACTTTACAGCGAGATAAGTCCTATCCCCACCCCTGGGTTGCGTCTGCAGGGTGGATAGGAGGCTGGTTCACACTCTCAGGGCAGGAGAGACGTGCAGGTGTGTCTGAGAAGCCTGAGGCCTCCCCAAGCATTTGCACTGGTCCCTGTTCCTAGTCGAGCCTGGCACCTGCCCACAGCACAGTTGTCCTTGGAGCTTCGGGACACCTTTTCCCATGGTTGTGGCAAAGGGCTCCCATCTTCTGGGACTTTGGACGAGTTACTCCACAGCCTTGGCTTCTGCTGAAATGGGGGTGAGGGTAATACTTTTTGGGGTTCATTCGTGTCCCCGGCATGTGTCCAGTGAGTTTCCACAGCTGTAGGTGCCCGGGATACAGAGGGACACCAGAGAGCGGGGCCCTGCCTTATGGTGCGCAGTGACGAGGACAGGCCGCAGTACAAAGACACAAGGGACGGCCCAGTGTGCCAAGTGCTACACGGGTGAATGGGCACGGAGGGAAGATTGACAGGAAGGCCTGGGGGTGTCCAGTAGGCAGGGACCTCTCCATCAGAGCCTTGTCTCCCTCCCCTCCTGACCTCAGGAACGCCACTCAGCCCCTTGCCTCCCTCAGATGCACCCTGTCTGGGAGCCACAGCCCGGATCCAGAACTACGGGGGTCCAAGGTGGGCTGGGTCTCAGGGAGCCATCCCATGCAGCCCCCAACCCTCTGCAGGTCAACCCTTTCCTTCCCTCGCTGCTTTAAAACCTTCCAACAAATATTCCTGGAGTGCCCCTTGGGTCAGGCACCGAATAAGACAGCCGAGGCTTGTTTTGTTTTTTGTTTTTTAACCAAAGAACGTGTGAGCATTTAATGAACTTCCCTCTATGTGGCTTCAAACTATCAGGACACAGCCCGGCCTGGGTGGTTCAGTGATTGAGCATCGACCTATGAACCAGGAGGTCATGGTTCGATTCCTGGTCAGGGCACATGCCGGGCACATGCGAGCTTGATTCCTGGTAGGGGAGGGGGCGTGCAGGAGGCAGCTGATCAGTGATTCTCTCTCATCATTGATGCTTCTCTCTCTCTTTCTCTCTCTCCTTTCCTCTCTGAAATTAATAAAAATATCTTTAAAAAAAACAACAAAAAACTATCAGGACACTCACACTCACACACACACACACCTTAATCTTCTCCTCAGCTCTTCTGCTGAAGAACTTGGCCTCCATGGTGACAGGCTGCTGTGGGAGCCTCCCCTTCCCCAGGACTCTAGTAGGGACCGCACGTCAGTGATAACAGCTCCACTCCTCTGCTCACCGACCACGGCCCACAGGTTATCGAGGTTGACAGTGGGGCAGAAGCTCTGGGTCCTCTCTAAGTGCTCATGCCTCAGTTTTCCCAGAGGAGCCCAGGCGGTAACCCTGGGAGTTGGTCCTGTGATGACGCAAGGCACCCGCAGTACCTCGGCCTCCCGGGTGCTTCCTGTGCTGGCCGATGTGGCCGTGGCTCACACGGCCCCCGGGTTTCCGGGTCTTCCTCCGTCTGGGTGGCAAGTCGTTGGGTGGCTGGGATGCAAGAGGAAGCTGAGGTCTTGATGGCAGACACGCACCTGCTAGTGGGGCCTGGCAGGCAGTGACAGGAAAACGGTCCGCAAAGACGCCTTCTCAAGTGTTCTGAGCACCTGAGAAAATGGATCGGGGTGGTGAGGAGTCCCCCAGACCCGGCGGGGAGGGGCTAGTGGGGTGCTCCAGGGAACCCTCACTGGTGAGGGAGCAGAAAGTGCTGGTTATCAGCAAGAGGGTGGCAGTTTGTGAAGATCTGGGGCCAAAAGGTCCCAGGGTTGGTGACTGTTTTTTACTTTTAAAAAAAGTATATCAACCATTGAACTGGCTGGACCGAGAGGTAAGTGCCCACTTTCAGGCTAGGCCGTGGCAGGCAGGCAGGCAGGCAGGCCTTTCTGGAAACCAGAATGGGCTTTGGATCCCTTGTCCCTGGGCCACCTTCTCACAGGCCCGGGCCCTTCCCTGCGCCTCAGTGGCAGAGAGCAGCAGAAAGGGGAGAAGGGAGGAGGCTGGGGCTGAAGCGTCCAGACTTACCTTGCTCTCCCCCAGGCGGCCTCTGCAACCTGTGCGCAGACAGGGCCAACAAGGAGCACATCCTGCAGACGGGGGGCGTCCCGCTCATCATCAACTGCCTGTCCAGCCCCAAGGAGGAGACTGTGCTGTCCGCTGTCACCACCATCATGTACCTGAGCTCGCCAGGCCCCAGCTCCCACCCCGAGCTGACCGCCACACCCGTGGTCCAGTGCATGCTGCGCTTCTCCCTCTCGGCCAACACGCGGCTCCGGAACCTGGCCCAGGTCTTCCTGGAAGACTTCTGTTCCCCGAGCCAGGTGGCCGAAGCCCGCCGCCGGCCGGCTCACTCTGCCCTGGGCATCCCCCTGCCAAGGACCGAGGCCCCACAGCAGCCCTGACCCACGGCGACCTCAGGGCCGCGGTTCTCTTACTGTCGGAGACAAGACCGGAATCCTGGTGGGGGCTGGGAACAGGAGCCGCTAGCCCCCCCGAGCACCTTCTCCCCAGCTGGTGCCTTTTCAGCCGTTTTAAAGGTGAGTTTCCTCAGCCTGCCAGGCACTGGCACAGGATTCAGGTGCTAGGAGAGGAGTTGAGGAAGACGGACTTTGAGATGTGGAGAAGGAAGTCAAAGGCAGCGCCTTCTTCCTAGGCTGTCCTCAACCAAGGGACGGCCCAGGGCCTGCCACTGACCCACCCACTGCCAGGCTCTCCCTCCTGTAAGAAGCAACCTGGGCCCAAGGTCCAGAGGCTTTTGCAGAAGGTGGTTCTCCTGAGAGCAGCGGGGCCTGGGGCTTCGGGAAGCTGCCCGCACTTGTGGGGGTAGCCTGATCCCTTCACTGAGGGCCTGGGGTCATTGTGAGGAACAGGAATGAGAAGCCTTGTTGTTAACACTATCTCAAGGCTCTGGGCACCGGGCATAGTGGGTGTTGGCCCAGGAGTAACCATTTATCCACACAGGCCATTTGCCAGGCTCAATGGGAGGGCTTCCAGGATGAAGACGTGGTCCCTGCTCCTGTGTGACGCAGCCCAATGTCTGTTAACGTGACCATCATGCATTAAGACCCAGGCCATGAGGGTGGTGACATCAGAACACAGGCACAAACCCTTGGAGCTGCGTCTTATCCCCACCCCCCCATGTCCTCGCCTGAAAGCCCTGCCATCAGTGAGGGGGAGTCCTTGCCCCTGGAAATGCGTCTCAGGAGGCTTTGGGGATGCAGGTGGAGTGGTGCGCAGGGAGACAGGACCAGATACTGACCGAAAGTGTGTGGCTCGTAGTCCAGTGTATGCTGGTCAGCACAGGGAAGGGGTGTGGGGCACCCATGGGAAGCTGGGGTTCAGGAGTGGTGGGGAGTCCTGGTCATCTGTACTCCCTTAAGGTTGACCTCTCACATGACCAAGGGAGGGCAGCTGCGAGAGGAATGGCATCCAGGGGGCAGGGAGGTGGGCCAGGTCCTGGGGCCTCTGGGGAGAGGGGGAAGGCCTCTCAGCCTTCATTCCAACGGCAGCCCTCGGGCTCCTGCCCTTTCCTCTCCCAAATAAAGAGCCTGAACAGAGCAGTGAGCCGAACTGTTTTATTAACAGGTTCCTGACTGACTTCCCACCGTGTTTCCGTGCCGCCATCTCGGGAGGTGCCAGGTGGCTGGCCTGTGAGAGTAGAGGTTGCTGTGTCCCCCTGCTCCCCAGCGCTGGGGTCACCGCACGAGGCTGCCCGGTCACTTAGCTCTGCTGGGCTTCCCCGCCGGCCTGTCTTCCCTTCCTTTAAGCACTGTCCACCGCCCTGGGGCCACGGCCGCGGTGTCCCGCTTGCTCTCTATGATCTCCCTCCAGTCGTCCCTCCAAGAAAGCAGCCGCCTCTTTTCGGGGGGCAGCACCAGGTGCTGGTTGTGACAGCAGGTGAACAAGATGTGCTCCCAGGCTGGGGTCTCCTCTTGGCCTGGGACGGGGCACGGGAGAAAGGCGGCACGCGATCTGTGAACTGGTTGTTTCTGCGCCCTCCCCCCAATCCCCGCAGGCCAGATGCCTGGAGGTTCCCGAGAAAAACAGATCCAACCTAGAATGGTGTCCTTGTCATCGATGAGCAGGTCCCCCAGGACCACCGTCTTGTCCCTCGTCAGGATGATGCGCTCCACAAACTGGGGCCCCAGATACTTGTCCACCCAGGAGAACTGTGTAGGGGGCACAGGTCTGTCAGTGGGGCCTCGTGGGCCCCTGAATTCAGGCCAGGGAGGAAGCAGTGTGAGTGGGGTCTGTGGCCTTTGACAGAGGCGGCTCCCCTCTCCCCCCCAACCCCCCACCTCCTGGGTTTCTGCTGGTTTATTTAGAACCAGGACTTGGAAGGGAAGTTTGTCTTGGGGCGGCCGCACCTTCTCACCCACACAGTGCTGGTACTTGGTCAGGGGGCTGGTGCAGATGAAGACCTCGGTGCTGCAGGGAAGGCCGGTTAGGCAGGGTGGTGCCAGCCCCCCACCCCCACCCCTGGCCCCTCCCTGCCTCCCTCACTCGTGCATGGCGTGCATCTCATGCATGGCTTCCACGGCTCCAGGGATGGGCTCCAAATCGAGGAAAAAGCCTGGGCTTTCATACACACTGGCGACTTTGTCCTGAAAGATACAGTGTTCCCATCCTGGCTTCTGCCTCAGCAGATCTAGCCCCAGCGGGGACCTCAAAGTCGCGGGGGGCGGGGGGGGCTGCCCCTATCCTGCTGTGAACTGTGTGTTCTGAGGTTAGACAGGAGGGGGGCGATCGGAAACGGAGCAGAGACCATCCGGCCCCAGCGGCGGGCTCCCCACTGGCAGGTGTCCCGTGGGGTCGGAGTTCCCGCTCCCGAGGATTTTGAGGTCACGGATCCCCTCCGGGCGCCCTCCACCCCCACTCCCTACCGCCAGGTCCGGCCGCAGGGCTCGGTACTGCTCGCGGGCGAAGAAGCCGCGGCGCTCCTCCAGCGGCACGTGCGGCTCCTCGGGGAAGCGGCGGCGGAAGGCCCGCAGGAGGCCGCCCTCGAAGTCGGCCAGCACGCCGTCCATGTCCACCAGCACACGCACGGGCCGCGCGCGCCCGCGCCGGCCATCGCCACCGCCATCGGCTTCCCCCTGTCCGAGCGCCGGGGCCTAAGTGGGAT
>NW_005871533.1:115106-150161 GCF_000147115.1 Myotis lucifugus
TCCGAGAGCGCGAGCCGCGCTGGGCAGGCGGGTGGCGCGGGCCGCCGCTTCCGGAGCCGCGCGGGGCGGGGCCGCGGGGCGCGAGGCCCAACCCCGACCCGGGCCGCGGCCGCTCCACCTGCGGAGCCCGCGCCGGCGCCCCGGCTCCTGGAAGGCTGCACCGGCCCGAGGCCGGGATCTGGGCTCCCCGTAGCTGGATCAGCGAAAGCGCTGAGTGAGTCCAGCTCCTAAGAAAGGAATTCGCAAACCTGCTGCTTGGAAACCGGAGCTGCTACTTAAAACGCGCCGTCCCGCCAAGGGAAGAGCTTCCGTCCAGCTCAGGGAGTCGGACATGGTAGCCCCTCTGAAAATGCTGAAAGCTGCGAAATTTCGCTAACGCCCCCTTTTGTAGATTTCATTCCGTTTCCTGACTACACCCAAGTATCGGTCCCCATCTGAGCACCCCAATACTTCCAAGCCACTGCAACAGACGCAGTACAAAGGGAGCCTGGCGTTCCATTCATTCTAAGATGACTTATAAACACGCTTAAGAGGAAGCAGTTACTGCACCAGCAATACATACTGAGAACTTGTCTATTTCCCCCTCCTTCACTAAGCCACCGAAGTTTACAAACTAGGTAAAAAGTCCAGACTGTCCATTCTAGTCATCATTTTAAGATCATTCTGAAAAATCAGAGGCCAAAAACCAGGACTACAGGCTTTATTAGAGGAGAAGGACCTGCCCGGCTGCCTCGCAAGGGGAGGACAGCAGCAGTGCAGGGGTGGCAGTGCAGGGGTGGCAGCCTTTTGAGGGGCGGAATGGGAAGGGGTGGGGGCTTAGTGTACTCAGCGCACACTGATTGGTGGCTTACTGCATTGTCCATATAGGACAAGGGCTTAGGGCTTAGGCAGTGATGGCGAACCTATGACACGCGTGTCAGAGGTGACACTCGAACTCATTTTTTTGGTTGATTTTTCTTTGTTAAATGGCATTTAAATATATAAAATAAATATCAAAAATATAAATCTTTGTTTTACTATGGTTGCAAATACCAAAAAGTTTCTATATGTGACAGGCACCAGAGTTAAGTTGGGGTTTTTCAAAATGCTGACACGCTGAGCTCAAAAGGTTCGCCATCACTGGCTTAGGGTATTTGGCAGGTGTGGATTGGTGGTCCAATGTATGGTCCATATAAGGTACATGGTTAATCACTCAGGTATTTCCGGGCTGCAGGTTACATCATACTCCGCCCACTAGTTGGGGGAAGGGAGGATCTAGCAATTCAATTTCACTCTCTAGACCCTAAACTTTCTAACTGGAACCTTTAACACCTTAGCAAACATGTTTACATGGAATTTTAGGAAATTCTATGTAAATTTTAGGAAATTCCAAGTAATTTTGATAGTAGCAAAATGACAGGCAGAACTGTCCTTCCCTCAGAACACCTTAATTTGGATGAGGCATTTATCTCCATAGATTATGGAGATAAATCTCCATATCATAAGTGGTGACACAAATCAGGGACACATCTTTCTGGGAGCCCCACGTTCACCGAGAGAAGGGTGCTGGTTCCCTATCTCCGAAGTCATGAGAGAAACCGTAACTCAGGCTCGTGTGCTTTACACTGTAAGAGAAACGTAACACCCCACAACCTGTAAACACTCCTGTTGCTCCCAGAGATGCCCGATCGTTCAAATGAGTCTGGTTACACTATACTCGAGTCATCTCAATCATGGGAGGGGTTTAGAGGTGACCTAGTTCATCAAAAGTGTCACTTATTTTTAAACATTTTAAAATTATTTTATTTGTTATTATTGTTGTTATTGTTATTATTATTTATTTATTGTTTTGTTCTTAATCCTCACCCAAGGATACCCTTCCATTGATATTTAGAGAGTGGAAGGGAGGGGGAGACACATCAATTGGCATGCGCCCCAACCAGGGGCGGGGAGGAGCCTGCAACTGCGGTACATGCCCTGGGCCAGAATTGGGACCCCTCAGTCCGCAGGCCAACACTCTACCCACTGAGCAAAACCGGCCAGAGCAAAAAGTGTCACTTTTAAGTTAGGAAATGGAGCCCCGAATGACAAGCCGACAGAATACAGCTGGTCAGTGGCACCCGGGGGCCTAAAAGCCAGGTCTAATGATGCCCAATTTAGACGTTCAATACAGCATGTGGGCCTGGAGCTTTCTCCCTAGAACCCAGTGGTCTCCGTATCCCTCAAGGGGACTGACTCCCCGGACCCCCACCCCCACCCGTCACCTTCTAATTAATGTGGACCCTTCCTTCCTTTGGAGCTCTTCTCTCTTTGACCGCCCACCACTGCGAAGCACCTTGCAGGCTGGACTCTGTGCTGGGTGTACAGTCCGTTACACCCAGCACAAAGGGCAGGTAGTAGAAGAGTCAGACATACAGCATATTGGCTAATAATTATTTTCGATATCAGTTCATCTCATTATCCCTGAATTTTATTGCCGCAGACATCAGAGGTCATGATCATGTTGAGCTCATGCTATGAATGGAAACCGGCTGCTTTAGAGAACTGTCTTCAGAGGGAAGCCCGCTTGCCTCGGCCTTCACGGGTCGTTTTCACTGAGTGACCAATCACTGAGCGGAGGATTTGTAGTAACAAGAAGAAAGCAACTAGGCAGGCAGAACACCGAAACCCTCTCAAAAAGATGACACAGGACACAACAGTTCAAAATCAGTACATTTGTTTACTTGAAGCAACAGTCCAGGATTGTGAAGTACAACACAGTTTTTAAGGATGAGATTCGTTTCATGGTCAACACCAGCATCATGCACACAGCTTCTGGCTGTCAGAGCACTGCCCGAGGGGTCCGAGCGGGACGAGGACCCAGGACCCGCCGCTGCGAGCTCATGCCCTTGCTTGCTTCTGGACACTTGGAATCGGGCAGCTGGAGTGGACACGGAGCGTCCCCTGCGGGACAGCACGGGGCTTTGCTCCTGGGCCAGCCCAGTGAGTGCCTGGCTTCTCGCTTAAGGTTCAAAAAGAAAAGGCAGTGTCTTTGCTCTGCGGGCAGCAAAGGCATGAGGCACAGGCCTCTCTGTGGTTCCATACGGCACAGGAAGATGCTTTTAGCAAAGGGCACGGACAAGTTCGGGCGACACCCAGAAGGTTCGGCATAAAGATAGCCTGGGCGGGGGGCGGGGGGGGGGGGCAGCTGTAGGGACGGTGCCTGTGGACTGTTTACTGGCCTGTCCAATCAAGGCTTGGTAAACCCAAGTAAAGCTGACAAGAAAAGGGTTTTAAAAACCTCAGTACAAAAAATCCTCCAATACATTTGGAACCAAATTATTTGTTCTTAAAAACACGGGACGAGGTTCACAAGGCTTTCCCGCCAATCTACTACTAGGAGCACTCATGCCATGGCCTACAGACCCGGAGGAGGACAGATGAAGAACCTGCTCTTCAAAAAGAAAAAGGGGAAAGAAAGACAGCAGTACATAAAGTGCTTCTTCTTTAATGAAACAAATCCAAAAGATGTACAGTCAGGCTCAAGTTGTGCAGTTCACAAGCATGGAGGAAACAGACAAACAAACAAAACGACGCGTCCGACAGGCGCGCTAGCCCAGGACCAGGCTGGACTTGCCGCCAGGGGGGTTTCTCCGCGACGGCACCGGGGCCGGCGCCACCGGGCTGGGCACAGGGGCGGCGGGCACTGGCTTCTCCTCGCTCTGCCCCAGGCTGGCCTGCAAGTCTACGTCCACGTTTTCTACGGAGACAGAATGAAATGAAGGCTGACAGCGATTCCCAGGGAATCTGAAGGATCTAAGTTGTTTGTTAGGAAGATTCAAAACATACCTAGAGACAGAAAGAAGCAAACCACCCCCACCAACCATGTCCCCAGCACCCAGAATTTACCACCGTTTGTGTTTTGCCATATGTGTCCCCAGGCCCTGTTCTGTGTGTTCTTTTCTCAATTACACAAACACGAAAGACATGAATATTGTAAATTAGAACATCACAGACAAACTCTAGATCCCTGACTCCTAACCCACCTCCACGTGGGTCTCCTCGCCCTATCCCCAGAGGGTTTGTTTTGGGCATATTTTACGTGTATTTTATATCCAGCACGTGACATATAATACTGTTTTCCCTGTGTTCAACATAATATCAACTTCCTTTTTTTCACTCTTTTGCAAATTTACCCATATTTATACACACGGTCATAATTCACCTTGCTTAATTAAAGTGCTTTAGTGTGTGTGTGTGTGTTTATATATATCCAGTCTTCTACTGAGCAACCGGCCCAAGCACTGCAAACAACACTGTAATGCAAACACTACCCAGCACCTTCCCAAGTGGCTGTGCCCCCCGTCAAAGCAATGTATGCCCTCCTAACACCTTTGCATATGCACCGCTTGGTAACCACCTTGCTTTAATATTTGCCAGACTGATGGGTGGGGAATGTTACTGCGTACCTGTTGTATGTTACATGTCCATGATAACTGGGTGAGGTTGATTTTAACTACACAGATGGCCAGTTGTACCATCAACATTTATTAATGAGTCCACCGTTCCCCTACTGGCTTGTAATAACACCTCCATTAACCAGGTCACTCCCATCTCTCATTAACTGGGCACTTTCCATATTAAAGTGTTTAGAATTAGTGTAGTATTGTCCAAAATCCTGGATATTGCTTGATTGATTCACTGGCTGATTTGTGAAACTCCCAAAAAGCATATATTCTTAACCAGGTAGTTTACAAAATCAGAGACGTCATTGATTCAAAGAGTAACTGCAAGAGAAAAAACTCAGAATTTTCTGTGGAAGGAAACTTCTACGAAGAGTTTCATAGTTTTAAGGCATGTTCGATTTTTAATTTTTAAAGAAAATCCAGGTCTCATTTCATTCAGTGTTAGACCACATTCAGTTGAGTATTCTAATACCTGCCTTAGAATAATCACACACAGAGGCACCTTTAGTAGCAGACATGGGAGAAAAGCTACCATAAACTTAGAAAAAAGTTTTCCAATCTTCACCCGAGGATATGTTTTCTTGACTTTAGAGAGAGGTGAGAGAGAAACATCAATCAGTTGCCTCCTGTATGCACCCCAACTGGGGATTGTACCCACAACTTATGGATGTGCCCTGACCAGTAACAGAACCCACACCCTTTGGATGTAATGGGATGCTGCTCCAACCAACTGAGCCACCCAGCCAGGGCTTAAAGACATGTATTCCCTCCTAGTTTGGGAGTTCCGAACCCCGGAAGCAGTGAAGCTGAAATATTGGTTCTGCTATATACTATGTAGGAACTCCATATGGACTCATACTGGACACCAATGAAAAGTTCTAATTTTGAAAAAATACATAGTTTCTCTAAGTTCTTCAAAGACCAAACATTAAAAGTTCATGTTCCTAAAACCACTTGTACCAAGTTTTTATTTAGCCAACTGAAACTGAGAAGTCCAAGGGAGAAGTGGTCTTAGATCAGAAACACACCAAAATCTCAGACACAAGCTACTGCTGCTAGTCACATGGCATTTGATGAATGTTTGGAACATTCTGCAGAAGTAACATGATATGACACACATAATGCTTGATAGTACTGAACTACAAGTAAAACTCTAATAGGAAGCTTTCCAAGACGACAGCCCTTACGGTTACGAACTGATGCTTGGGGAGAAAGAGTTGATTATCCTTCAGTTCCTGTTGCTACACTCTTGTTACCCAAGCAACGGGATCACATGCATCACCATCAAGTACCCAAGTCCCACAATGAGTGTCCCTTACATAACCTAAGAAAACATGTCTGATGTACTACAAACACAAACAAAACTCCCCAAACCCACATTTTAAAAACAATTCAAGATAGATGAATACAGAGCATGAACTCAGGCTGAGCCAACAGGCGAGCGGTCTCATTCCTGCTGCGAGGACATGGCCTGGCCTCCCCGCTGTACACATCTACCTGATTCTCCACTGTCTGTCGGGGCCAAGCAGCTAACAGGCACTTCTAAAGGACACAAAATTACCTTGCAGCGCTACCATGGCAATTAATTCCCACAGAGTGATTTTTAGCTCAATCAAGCTCATTTCCACCCATCTTCTTTCGTTTATTATTAATGGAACTGTTCTCTTTCACAACGAGGTAACAGCATACAAAAAAAAAAAAAAAAAAAAAAGCGAAGGGAAAAAAAAAAGCACATATGGAGACTAAAAACAGCAGGCCTTCATGTCCTCTTTCTTATAGATTTCCAAAGTCCTCCCTGTGGCCACTCCTGTTTAATTGCCCACAAGACGAAGGCAATTTTCCTTATATCCAAACAAAATCTGTTTTGTTTAAACAGAGCAGAATAGCTTGGCTTTGAAGTAAACTTGGCAACAGAATTGGGGTTGACCTCTACTCCACCAGATGTGCCTTAAATTATCAGGCCCCTTGTCATTTTACGACAAATCAAGTAAAAGTAGCAGCTATCAGGAACACAAAATAATCAGGTGGCAAAATGGATGACATTGGGAGAAAAAGAGGAAGGACTTGTCATACTACACAATTCAATGTGCGATTTACCCGAAGAATCTCACACTCTCCAGGCTCCCCAAATCCCCAATTGTATTCATTGGCCAAAATGAGTGAGTCAGGATTGTGGCTAAATAAGGTCTCACAGTGGAAGTATTTCAGGATTACAAAAAGCAGTGGGATCGAAAAGCCTAGAAGTTATTTTACCTGCAGAACAGTCTTTTCAAATGAAACAAACTGGACATGGACAAAACACAAACCTATCTTCGGCCTGTGCACAGGGAATGTGTCACAGAGGTTCAGAGCTGCCCCACCCCGTGGAGACACACCGTGTGAGCCCGGCCGGCCTGGCTCAGTGGTTGAGCATCGACCTATGGACCAGGAGGTCACGGTTCGATTCCCGGTTAGGGCAGAAGCCCGGGGTGCAGGCTCGATCCTGTGAGAATAAACAAATCATCTTTTCTGCCAAAGAACAGTTTAGACAGCCGCCATGTTGGCCGCATGGCTTGCAGCTCCCCTGGGGGCCGCCATCTTGAAACAGCCAAGGCCAACCCCTCCCTTTGAATTAGCCAATCGAGAAAGACTGTGCGGCTGCGCTCCAATCAAGAGCAAGGGACACGTCACATGGGCCAGGGATTATAAAGCCAAGCAGACCACCTGCTCAGTGTCCTTGTGCTTCCAGACCATGAGTGCGCACCCTTCTGCGGAGAAGTAAAGATACTTGCCTGCTGCCTGCCTCCCAGTGTGATTTGTGTCCTACCAGGACCCCTGCATTTGGGGGCTCGCGTTATTTCTAACAATCCCCAGCGTGGGGAGTGCAGGAGGCAGCCGAACCATGATTCTCTCTTGTCATTGATGTTTCTCTCTCCCTTCCTCTCTGAAATCAATAAAAATATTTTAAAAAAGAAAAGAAACACCGTTTGAGAGGACAGAAGAGGCACGTGGCTCTTACACATCTGACTCCCTGGGAGGCTGCAGCACAGAATGTAATGGCAGGAAGAGGCCGTGGGGAAGCCACGGCAGGACCAGAGGGCCTGATAGCTGCATTCCACCGAGTCCATTTTTACCCGCTGCAGCCGCCTGGTGTGTGTCAACTCCGCATCACACTTGTCAGGACTTCTCTGGCACTTGTTAGGGAAATGCCAGTAAATACTTCACAGATTAAAATAATTAAATGGCAACAGCTCATTTCCACAGGGATGAAAATTTACATCTGCCCCCTAATAACCATTTATAAGATCACCGGGTTTCCATTGTCTCGATAAATAAGCAGCTTAGTATATATATTAAAAAAAAAAAAAATCAAACAACCTTTGTAAGCTCAATGCCATGGGCCAACTTGAACTGTCAGAGCCATTTATAAAAAGCTCTCACTAAGTGTAACAGACACCAGCCTGAATAACGTACATATATTTGTAAAGGACTGGTTTTCAATCCTTTCTCATACACTCTGGCACTGCTCTCACGGCTGGCCATACCGAATGTGGCCATGTTCGCTAACTTCCCTGTTTCATTTTTCTTCCCTCCACCCAGAGTATGCTGGCACTCGGGCAAAGCTAGAGTGCAGTCCCCAATCTCTTTCCCAGGACATGACTTGAATCAAAATTCCAATCTATTCTTTCATTGATTTTAGAGAGAAAGGGAGAGAGAGAAACATCCATCGGTCGCCTCCAGTACATGCCCCAACCTGGGATGGAACCGCAACCCAGGCCTGTGCCCCGACTGGGAATCAACCTGCCATCTTTCAGTGACAAGACCAACTGAGTCCCTCGGCCAGGGCTCCACTCTATTCTAAAACCGTTTACAGAACCAGAAATCTGGGCTTCGGAAGTACTCACCATGAATGTCACCTTCTCCCTGGAAAAGAAAAGAGATTAAAATTTTACTCCGGATTTTAATTTTGCAACATACAAATAAAGCAGTCACAGTTCAGAGAGATTACTATGTCTTTGAAACCAAGTGTTTTCATTTTGATGCGGTCAAGGGCAGGGTCAGGCTGCATCACAACAAGCAACCTTTATTCAACCAGGGACAATGCTGGACAAATTGCCCCGGTGCCAGTTACACACCCAAAATTGAACAAACCTTAGCATCTAACCAATATAAATTTTTAAAAAAAATCTTAACGTCTACACTGATGACCTCTATCAATTAGCATTTCCGAGGCCCTTTTATCAGAATGGGAAGCTAGTGAATCTGTCCTTCCTCTCTTGCTTCTGACCTAGGGGTTGACAGGCACCTAACAATTCCAAAGCCCCTTCCACAGTCTCCCACACTCAGGTGGCTGACGCCTCCATGTGCCCTGGAATCCCTCCTCCGGAGGACACTCTACCAGCTTTCCAGACACACAGCCAGGGACTCTGGGGCGGTGCTACAGTCCTTGAGTTCAGCTCAAAACAACTGGACAACGTTTGCCAACAATGTAAACAGTCCTTGAACTCAGAAATATCGCCATATCTGAGATACACAGGAAGTGAGTGTGATGTGACTCAGAAGTCCTAAAACCAACGCGGAAGGGTAGAGGCCAATCCTAACGGCCGAAGAGACTCAGAACAGCAAGGTCACGTTTATTCACCTTCTGACTTCCCTCTCTAGTTGTCAGTCACCCAACACCAATACTGCTCAGTCCCTTCCCAACAACCTCTATGGAAAACTCCAGTGGAAGAACTGAAGCTCTTAGAACGACAGGGGGGAATCTGATTTCTAAACCGAAATGTCCTCGAAGCCTGTCCTCTTCCCCGATTGTCACACTGACCTTCAGGTCTAGGAAGTCTCCAGAGCTGGCTTCCGAGGAGTTCCTTCTCTGGGGTGCAGACGACTCAGGATCTTCTCTGCCACCACTGGACTTGGCACCTGAATCAAAAGACACTTTCTTGAGGAACACAATAGGAAGACCTAAAGCAAACCCTCTTAGCGAGCGATATTATAAGTTAGTCTTGTATTCCAAAATGAGCGAACAGTGTGAGGGAGGTTAAGTGATGGCATAAAATGTTGACAGAGGGACTGAGTAACCCTGTCCGACGTCACTCCTTATTCTGATCCATCCCATAAACTCTCAGTATTTCCCGAGACTTGGTCCCAGTCTTTCCTCTAATGAGGAGCTTTAACTGCTGTTTATCTCTTTAAGATAAAGTTAGATTTGGCTCACAAGCCCTGTGACAGCTGTGGTTTCGTGGTGGTCCTCCCCTTGACCAGCATCAGACATGAGCCATACCTGCCGACTTGGCCCACGAAGGGGGATTCTCCTCGGGTGTCCCGAAGATGCTAGAGGCCATTTTGTTCTTCCTCACGGGCTGTTCTGTGGGTTCATCAAAGCCTAATGAAAAGTTGGATCCGCCACCTGGAGGCCGCAAAACCCTAGGAAAATGGAAAAACAGAAATGTCAAACCATACCAACACACTTCTTGGAAAAATGTTGTCAGGAACCTTTCCCCCCCGCCCATTCATTCCCCTTCCCTCCCACGAAAGAAAGGTGCTAATGGGGACGATGAATTGATTCCCTGATTCCCTGGGGTATAAATTCAACGCTGGGTGTTAAGAACAAAATGCAGCTTTATAATATCTCTAGTAAGATTGTCTATCACACAAGGCTGCCGGGAAGTCATCACAAACAATAGCCTGGCTGGCGGCTCCTTTTAGGAAATGGCCAGAGACCTCAGGGACCTTGCCTCCTGGGCTTAGCTGGAAATACAGGGTGTGGCAAAAGTGGGTGTACAGTTGTGAGTATGCAAAACAGTTTATTCTTATATCTGTATTATTATTTATTAATTACTAGAGGCCCGATGCACGAATTGGTGCTCTGCGGTGGGGGTGGGGGGTGGGGGGGAGAAGCCACAGGCAGTTGGCCAGCCGGCCCTGCCCACAATTGGGGTGGGGGGAGCCAATCAGGGGCAGGGCCAACAGGGGAGGGGCGGGGGGGGGGGGCCCCAGCCACGGGGGAGGGCCCGATTGGGGCCGAATCAGGCCGGTTGGCTGCCACAGTGCATTTCATAGCCACCGGTTGTTCCGTTCTGGTCACTGGGCTTTTATATATATATAGATTGTATTATTTTCCATACAAACTGTAAACCTACTTTTGCCCTACCCTATATGTGCAAAGTTTAGAAACACATCTTGTTACTTTTTTCCATTTTTATTTTCAATGAAATAAAAAAAGGAAGAACATACATATTAAAAGTTAACTAACCAATTTAGAAGGCCAAGCAAAGGTAATAATAAAGCATCTCTCCGATCTCAACATCACAGGCGAGCCCTGTTTATATACTTGGACCTCACTATTGTCACTGGTAAACACAAGTGACTAGCCACAGGGAGAAAGTCAACATGAGACATTAAGTGTAAAATTCGCGCCATGTTCTATACGCATGCACCTGCGGACACCACCTATGGGTTTTTGTTCAACAACGAATATAGTACTTTCACATTTCCCAATCTCCCTGCCACAGGCTGACCCATTTGTCCCCTCCCTGGAAAAACTCAAAAACACAGAAAATGGAGATGATTTTATGGAAAGATTTTCTAACCACTAATTCAATTCCTCTGTTAGAGATAGGAGAGGTCTGGTTTCTATTTCTTAAGTCAGTTTGAGTAAGAAGCAATTTTCTAGGAATATGTCCATTTCATCCAAGTTTACAAATACGGTTGTCATTTGTAAACTAAGCTCCTTATATTAGAAAATAAAAGAAAAATTAAACACTTAAGGTATAAATTCTCTTCTAAATACCCCACTGAAGGCATTCCCAAGTTTTGATTTTTTTAAACTCCTGGTCCAGTCTAAATATTTTAGCATGTCCATTATTTTCTTCTTTGGCCCATAAATTATTTAGAAGTGCATTTGTAAGTTTCCAAGTACAGGGACCTTTATAGCTTATTGGTTTCTAGCTTTTAATTATAACACAGACACAACAGTTTTATGACATGAACCCTTTGAAATTTGATGAAATGTGCCTTATGGCTTAATATGTGGTCAATTTTATAAATCTCTCTATATATGCTTGAAAAGAGAATGTATTTTCCACTGTTCTCTATGTCCATTAGATCAAGCTTGTTAAGTGAGTTGTTCAAATCTACTCATTAAATGTTTTATCACTTAATGAGAGAATCTGATCTGTTTTTCCCAGAATTCTGTTAAGATAAAGCATTCTCTCTCAAAAAGACTGCCAGTGGGGAAAACTGTAATGAGTTAACTGGCTAGTCATTTTGATTAAACAAAATATATATACCCCTAACTCACTTCATTTACCAAAAAGTTCCAGCTAAGCCAAATATTTCCATTTAAAGACTAAAACAGCCCTAGCCGGTTTGGCTCAGTGGATAGAGTGTTGGCCTGCGGACTGAAGGGTCCCACGTTCAATTCCAGTCAAAGGCACATGCCTGGGTTGCGGGCTCGAGTAGGGAGCATGCAGGAGGCAGCCAATCAATGATTCTCTATCATCATTGATGTTTCTATCTTTCTCTCCTTCTTCCTTCCTCTCTGAAATCAATAATATATATATCTATTTAAAAAATTTTTTTAAGACTAAAACAAAAATACTGGAAGAAAATAAGTACAGATGTGTCCTAGTCTTGAAGAAAAGGGCTTTCTTTCTTAGCACAAGATGAAAGCCAGAAATCATGAGATGGACAGATAAAACTTGGCAAAAATACGCACGTTTGACAAAGGATAGTATCACTAATATAATGCAATGCTCTTAAGAAATTATTTTAAAAATAACCAAAAAAATGACAAACAGTACTAATAGGCAATTAAAATATATGGATAGCCTCTAAATATTAAAAATTCAACCTCATTAGCAAATAAGATTTAAGACAAGATGATAGTTGGGAGCATTTGAGATCTTGCTCCCCTGAATATCTTGTTAGTTTGGTTCAAATAAACTCTAAAACACAAAACAAAACAAAAAACACACCAAGGTGACAGTGTTGTGAGCTTTTCTGCTTATTAGACTAGTGAAGAATGGAAATAAATGCCAATTCCCAGCATGAATTTGTACAAACTTTCTAAAGAACATTTGGATATGTGTATCAATTGTTTAGGTTTACATTTTATATGAATCAGCATTTCTACTTCCAGAAATTATCCTAAGTAGATAACCAGACATATGTACAAGGATACCCCTATAAATAGGTTAATCTGTGAAAAGTTGGAAATACCCTAATTATCCAATAGTAGGAGGTTAGGTATCAAAGTCCATCCATACAACAGGAAGCTATACACATTATAGTGAGATTTGCCTTTAGTAGATACAAAAAGTTACCCAAAACCCAGTGAATAAAAAAGGTTAGAGAACAAATATAAACCCAATTACATCCTATATAATAAAAGACTAATATGCAAATCGACCGAACTGCGGAACTACCAGTCGCTATGACGCGCACTGACCACCAGGGGGCAGATGCTCAATGCAGGAGCTGCCCCCTGGTGGTCAGTGTGCTCCCACAGTGGGAGCGCCGCTCAGCCAGAAGCCCTGAGCTGGGCTCCTGCCCCCTTGGCTGTAGGCGACACCCTGGCCTCAGCTCCCTTACACTGGCCCTTCCTACCCAAGGGTATGCTCTCCTGCCCTGCCCTCTGTCCTTCCCCACCAGGCTCCCCTGTGCTGTCCTAATCCTGCTACCCACAAGCCAGATGCAAGGTCTGGTTAAGCCTCGGCAGAACTGAAGGAAATCAGACAAACTTCGCCAATTGCCAATGTGGCCTCCTCTCAGCCCCGCCCTCTTCACCAATCCTGTCAGGCCACTTTCTTTCCTGTTCCCCAAACAGTCCTACCTCGTGCCCTCTCCACCCTTCCCTCAGTGACTCTTTTTTAAAAATTGATTTTCAGAGAGAGGAGGGAGAGGGATAGAGAGATAGAAACATCTATGGCTGCCTTCTGTAGGCCCCCAACTGGGGATTGAGCCCCCAACCTGGGCATGTGCCCTGACTGGAATGGAGCCATGACCTCTGGGTTCCTGGGTCTATGCTAACCACTGAGCAACACTGGCCAGGCCCCCTCAGTGACTCTTAAACCTTCACCTCCTCCATGATCTCAAAGAGTAGCAGGTGGAACCTGAGGTAAAAACACTGGAACCTGAGGTAAAAACACTAGAGATGCTTTGTGTGAAAGGGCCAGATAGGGGGTATTTTTGGCTTGTGGGTCCTGCACATGGCACAAAGCAGCCACAGACAACGTGAAAATGAATGAGTGTGGCTGTGTTCCAATAAAACTTCACTTACGGACACGGAAATTTAATTTTCATGTCATTTTCACAAGTCATGAAATATTCTTCTGCTTTTTTTTTTTTTTTCCAACCACTTATAAATGTCAAGATCTGAGGCCAGCTGGGTTTGGCCCTCGGGTGGTAATTTGCTGGGCTCTGACTGCTCTATCCCAGCGATTTGCAGCTGGTGTCTCGGCAATAATTTTTAAAACAGGCACTACCTGACTATTCAATCAGGGGCCCTGACCTCTTTTCCCTTAGATTGCCAAATAAAAAATGACAACTGCCAACACAACAATAGCCCTCCGGTATGAATGAATCAAAATTATATCTATTATTTCTGTCAGATCGGCAAAAAATATATTTTTTGGTGTGCTGCAGAATTTCAGTAATTCGTTTATGTGTGCCATGAGATTCAAAAGTATGAAAAATCCCTGTCTATCCAGTTCAACAGCCTCTTTTTTGTGTGTGCCCTGACCAGGGATCAAACCTGTAACCTAGGCATATCGTATCGGGACCACACTCCAACCAGCTGAGCTACCAGTCAGGGTTCAGCCTCATTTTTAAGGGAGCCAAGTCAGGCCCTGAGAAGTTCCAAATAAATTGCCCAACATTAGTTAACTGGCACATATATGACCAAACCCAAATCCCCAGTTCCTGGCACTGATACAGGGGAACCACACGAGGCCATTTTTCTCTCTACACTGCAAACCCACATAGCTGGTGCTTTGATTTGTTTTCTTGCTTCCTAATCTTAAACTGTCTTATATTTCTTATATAGGTCCTCTAGTGTCCTACCCTGAATCTAATATTTGTGTCTGCCCATAGTAAAATTCAGTACCCAATTTATACTAAATAAAAATCCTATATAATAAAAGGCTAATATGCAAATTGTCCCCTTGGGGGTTCAACGGGGAGACTGGGAGTTTGATCGCCCGCTATGACATGCACTGACCACCAGGGGGCGGGGCGGAACATGGCGGGTGACCAGCAGCAGTGGCGGGTGCTGAGGGAGCAAAGGAAGGAGGAGGTGGGGAAGCGGGCAATCTGATCGGCCCTGATCGCCAGCCAGGCTTAGGGACCCTACCTGTGCATGAATTTTATGCACCGGGCCTCTAGTGTCATTATATTTCCCTTGGGGGGACAGGGAGATCCATTGTGTTCTCTTATAACATGTCAAACATTTAAAACCTCACTGGTTTGTGGGTGTTCTTTTTTAATCTCAGATATTAAATATCCACTTAGATTATGTGTGCTCAGGCATACATTTTATAAAGGTGATAATTTTAGGTTGGTATAAATGGTTTAAGTAATAATTAAAGGTATAAATTCTTAATAGGCTTTCTCTCATGTTAAAGTTTGAAGTGACTAGGTTTTCAACATTTGTACCCCAGAAGTTAACTTGCTTCATTGTCTTCCCCCTTCATTCCCTAGACTCTAGGGCCTAGAGATTAATGATTTTTTTCCCTTACCATCATAATTAAACCCTTATGAATTTTTAGCCAGATGAAAATCTTCAGAACCCTAATGGTCTGGGAAATATTTTTTGGCCTTGGGGAAAAAAAACAAAACAACTAGTACCCAAACACCAGCTAAAAAAAAAACAAAACGCAAAGCTCTGACCATTTCAACTTTTTAAAGGTCCGTGTTCCTGCTGTAACAGCAGGTAGTACCTACTCCGATGACGTCAGTGTTGTGGAGCCCATTTGTAACAGCCAGACATCCCCAAACAAAGGATTTGAATCATAAGACAGAAATTATGTCCATTTTACTCTTTCAGGTCCTACTATTCCTTCTGAGCGACACACATGATAACTAAATCAGGATTACATATTTGAGACTCAGCACAAATGTCGCCATGTACTGCAGATAGCAATGTTTTAAAAATTACTTTTTCTTTCTTCTCTCTTAAAATCCTAGACTTCCCATATAATCTTTGCAGATCATTTCCTAACAGACTAAATTTATAACACGTTTATGGGGCCAGGAGGATGTTACCGGAGAAAAGAAGTTTTAGGAGCATTAGCTGAGATTACGGAAGAAGGAAAGGCAGGAAGTAAGTAAAAGGACAACGCTACAGTCCCAAGATCACAATACTGGACAGAAATTGATGACAAAAGGTGAATTACAACACTTATTGTGCAGAACCAAAACTCACTTCCGTCTGACATTTCAAATATACGTATCAAAAGCTAGTGTGAGGATTCATTTGACCAGGTTACCGAAATTCTTTACGAAGCACCAAACCGAACTCAACCCCAAAGGCTAAAACCTCAGATTTTTTACACATTAATATTCCAACCACTACATTCTGACCCGCAGAAAGTTGACCCCGTGGCACAAACGGAAAAACCAAGGTCCAATTCGCTCCAGTGTCCTCTGAAAAAAATGATCTCATTGGAAGGATGACAACAGAAGAGGGAGTGACCCTCTTCAGTGTTTTGTGTACTACCCCCGCTCCCCCAGCCTCCCAGGAACCACTAATTTTGTTTTTAAAAATCTTTCCTGTTTTTTCTACATTGCAAAAGGGAAAGGAATGAATTCAAAAGGAATGTCATTTCCAAAGTGGACCCTCCTAAGACTCAGTGCTGAGGCCTGCTTTTGTCCCCAAGTTCTCCAACCCCTGAGACACAGCTATTTCACGGCTGTCTTCTTAGCCCCACAAAATGGCTCCCTTTGTGCCACTTGCTCAGGACCCCAGGGCTGGCCACACAGGACTGCAGATCCCCATCGATGAAGAATAGATGCCCAGAAAAAGCGGAGGCTAAGCTCCCTCCGAGCCGTGAGCAAGGATCCCAGAGATCCCACCTCAGAGAGCAGCCCAGACAATGTGGGCATGTTCCACCGGATCCAAACCCTCCCGCCAAGTTAGGCAACCGCTTGGAAAACGGTCCCGGTCCAGACCCGGCACCCAGTGCCCCTTCCCCAAATGCAGTGGCCTAAGTGGCCAGAAAGGCCCCGCTTCCCGAGTGGAAATAGTACACGGAAGAGACAATGGATGTCTCCGGCCCCGCCCAAGAACAGGAAACCTCCTCCTGCAAGGGAACTGGGGCCAGAGATGAACTCATTTCACAAACGTCAAAGAGGTGGGATGCAAAGACCGAGGTCCGCAGGTTTGAGCACAGAAAACCCACTCGGACTGGCACACGCCCTCTCCCGTTCGCAGGTGGGCGCAGGAGGGGAAGGAGCGGGGGTCTTTCCTTTGTTAGCAGAAGGGAGGCACTTGGCAAGGGCTGGCTGGCGGCTGGGTCCTGGAAAGGAAGGAGTTGGGGGTCGCGATGACCATCCTGCCTGCCCACCAATGCCACCTGCCAGACTGGCCCCAGTGGGGAGAAGCCGGACCCGCTGGCTGCGACCGCGGAATCTGATCGCCACGCCGATCGCACGGCCGCACCTGCCCCGAGCAAGTGACAGGAGCGCGTGGCCCGGGGGTGAGACAATGGGGCCTGGCCGCTAAGCTGTCCGGGCACCCGGGGGCTAAGACCACCGCCCTGGGAACGGGTTGGCCCCGCTTAAAAGAGGAGGGCGCGAACCCTCTCGGTACAGCCCAACTTACAACCCGCGGCGCGTTAAGGGCGAGTCCCCGGCCCTCCCGGCCCCTCGCTCCCGGGAAGGAATGAATGAGAGAGGGAGTCGGGCGGGGCAGCGTGCGGGGCTCGCGGGGAGACACAAAGGCGGGACTGGTAACTGAGCACCGCCGCCTGGCCAGACGCCCCGGGCACGTTACCGCCAACGACCCGCAACTCGGCCCGCGTGGCCCCGCTGGGCAGCGGCCCTCCTCACCCCGAGTCCCGCGTGGCGCGGACCCGCCGCCTCACCTGGAGCTATTCCTGCTGTTGGGGTCGACGCCCTTGAAGGTGGTGGTGGTCGTCATGACGCCGAGGAGTGAGACAGGCTGGCGCGGTACCAGAGAGTTGAAAGGATCCGGCCCGAGGGGCGCAGAGGAGCTCCCCACCCCACCAACGGCGACCGCTGCAGAAGCCTCCGCCACCGCCTGTTTGGCCGGCCACTGCTTTTATAGGGCTCGTAAACCCCGCCCCCGCCCTCCCGGCATTGGCCGATTCAAATAGCTCTCTGCGTACCTATTGGTTCCCCGGAGTGCCAAGCATCGTACTGCCTCACGATGGGCTGTGATGGTCCAGGCTCAACCTAAGCCCGCCCGCTTCCTGGTCAGGGATGGTCTGGAGAAGTGCCCCCTCCCCCACCCTCAAATCTCGGAGATGATTGGACAAAGGACAAACCTGCCCCATGCTTGGTACGAGTAAAGCTCGCTGTCACTTAAAAGTTACCTGACAAAGGAGAAAGCTCGCTCCGGGTAAGTCGGAACCCACAGTGCAGGGCAGATTTGTCGTTACCATGCACTATTTGCCTTACTTATGGTGGGACAGTGAGGGCATGCTCCTTAAGGGATGAAAAGGACTACTCTAGATTGACATTTATTGAGTACCTACTGTGTATCTCCTGTGAAAACCCGACGGTCCCAAGGCGGCAACATTGAGTCAGCGACAGAAAGCACGCCAAGATGATCCCTTTTAAAACGACTGGAAATTCTTTACATTTTAATGTTAATATTTAGCTGTCAGGGCGGTGCATGCACTAGACCAAAATTATAGTCGTGATTTGAAGGTCTGTTCTAAGGCTGTTAATGCCTGGTGGCTGGGAATGGCCACATCCTTTGCTATCAAGACTATTCCAGAGCTCTGCAGCTGTTTATACCCTTAAGTCATGACTCTCCCACCTGTCTGGGTAAATCTATCCCTGCAACAAATGCAGACACACTTGGAGGGCTCAGGAATGACTGCTTACAACATCATAATAGGAAAGCATGCATGTTTCCTCAAGGCAGATCTTGTTCAGTATTTCCATAAAATTGAACTACTTTCCTCTTTGCATAGCCTCCTCCCCCCAGTTAGAAGTTTATATTATTGGCTAACTGCTCTTCTGGGCTTTCATGAAAAGTCAGAGATAAGTTCTTCTCTTCTAGAAAGGCATGGATTTTTGTGCTTACCACAAAAACTCGAAGCACACCACTTGTTTGGATTAAAATATTTCCATTCTTAAAGGCTGGGCCTAAACTTCCAAAACTTTAATAATAATAATAATAATAATAATAATAATAATAATAAAAGCTAAAAAAACCAAAAACCACTTTCATATCCATCTAGCCAGTGAGCATGCAAGCCCTCCTCAAAAATCATGTAATTCCTGCCCTGGCTGGTATGGTTCAATTGGTTGGAGTGGTTACAGGCTCCATCCCAGGTCAGGGCAGGAGGCAGCTGATAGATGGATGTTTCTCACATCAATGTTTCTCTCTCTAACAAAATAAAAATCATGTAAGTACAGACTAGGAGTTAGAGGAGTATGGTGGTTGCTGGCTCAGGCTCTCATAGGAGAAATCTGGGTTTTAATCTCAACTCTTAACTTTTCTGAGCACGTTTCTTCATTCATAAGGATAAAATAGTATCTGGACTCCACAGAGTTGAGGACTGAATTAAGTAATGATGTAAACTGCTTGGCCTGACATATAAGAAGTCATCAAAGTGATAGTCATTTTTATTGACTTACTTGGAAAATAATCACATACTTTCTAATGACCTGAAATTTTTTGTATGTGAAATGAGGGGTTTGTACCTGACTCTTTAGGGTCCCTTTTAACCTACATTTTTGAATTTGTACTTGACTTGCCTTACTTCCTCCATCCCCTGTAGTCTAGTAGAAGACTGCTGTGGTAATACAGCACTGGGCTGGCAATCAAAAAGCCTAGATTCTGGGTCTGCTCCCTCTCAATATCACACTCCTAAGTACACTGATGCTCTCGAGCCCAGTTTCATCTAGAGAATGGGGTTTGGAATTTTAAGAATGTTGTACTTAGGAAATGAAAGCTCTCTCATAGAGGTGCCTCACACTGGCTACACATCAGAATAACCTATGAGCTTTTAAGAAATACAAATGAATGCCAGGCCCCATCCAACATCAACTAAATTGAAATTTCTGGGTGTCGGATTCAGTCATGGGTATCTTTAAGAAGTTAAACAGGTAATTCTCATATATAGCTTGGGCTGAGAACCTCTGCATCAAGGATAAAACATAAATCCCAGGAGAACTCTTTTAATCTCCTCTGATTTATTAAGAAGAGTAAATTTATGTAAAACAGACATCAGACTGAGGCCATTTTAGGCAAGCCTGTTTGGCAGTCTACCTACCTTTTTGTACAACCCCAGGGTTCCAATTTTAAATACCACTGCCATAAATCCTATATAATAAAAGGCTAATATGCAAATTGTCCCCTCACCCAGGAGTTCAACCAGGGGGCGGGGCCAACCGCCTGTGACCCTCTCCCGGTTGGCCCCCCAATCCCGATCGGTGGGGCCAGCCGGATCCCACCCGTGCACAAATTCGTGCACTGGGCCTCTAGTAAATAAAAAAAAACCACTGCCCTATATGTGCATGTCCATTTTCACCTACTTTTAAAATACAGTAAAGGGGAGAAGAATGAACAGTTGCCCACATGCTTTATAACTTTTCATGTCTTTAAACAGTTAAGTCCTCTTAAATTTACCTTAGTCCCATGCTGCCACTTCCTTGCTATATTCAAAGTACTAGTCATCCATTTGTAATTCAGTTCAGAAAGGTTAGTAAAAATCAGCTTACCCAACAGGTTTGAGTAAACCCAACATTCTCCTCAGAACACAATCTATTGTTCTGAATCAGGTGGCTAGAAATCTAGTATTTAAAACATGTCAGAAAAGTGTTTGAAGCCCTAATAATTTTCCTTTAATATGGACAGGAATGCCATTGGTTTTTAATTTTGCTACTGGTTATTCAAGAATGCAATGCACAACCTACTCAAAATAAGATGGAAGTTGTTTCCGACCACCTGTGCCTCACCACTTTAGTTAAGGTAGTAACTAAAAGCAAAAACATGCACTAACACAGCAACTCTTAGCTCTCAAGCACCTGTTTTTACCTTAAATGTTATCAGCTTTCCCACTACCATACAGTGTACTGAATCCCCCAGAAGTTCAACCTGCCCCAATTTATTCCACAATGCCAGAGGGAGTGGGTGATACTCTCCCTAGATTTTGAAATTGGGTTATAACCAATCTCTCTGATCAGTGCATTTCACTGACATCAATACACACATATTAGGTTGAACCACATGAAACTGCAGATATCTATTTCAGACCTACAAGAATAGCAACTGCTTATGTTCAACCACAGTTTAATAATACTCTTAATATTTTCTACCCTTCTGTTTCATTATTTAAAAACAAATGCTGGTCATGCTTTTGAATTTGATTTAATGACTGAATGAATGAATGGCCCACTGACAAGTATTTCTAACAAGCTTTATTTCTCAGCCTCAATATTGCAGGATACTTCATAAGCGTATCACTTATGTATGACTTAACCACACATATTTACACATAAGTTCTGCATCCATCACTCTTAAAGCCAAATTTAGTACACATCTGTCCATTCTTTTCTTAGCCATATCCTCACCAAAAAAGAGGGTGGCAGATCAATGCCCACTGAGACAGCCCAAGTTCTCTTAAAGCTCATTTGCCATTAAACAAATGCACGAAGAGGTCTCAAATAATGGAAAATAGCTTGGTCATGTTCTTGCCTTCTCTTTATTCAAAGGTAAACAAAACGGTACATACACTCTACTAAGGTCTGACATACACCTCTCAGGTCCTTTTTAATCACTAAATTATAGAGGGAAAGCATAACTCATATTTCCCCATTTCTTCCTCTTTTCAGACTAAGAGCTGAATAAAATTATGTAGTCTGTTTGTCCTCTTTACTCAGTTCCATGTTCTCTATTTAATAAAACAAGCAAAAATGTCCCTAACCCATCTGTCCCGCTCTCCTAAAATGAATTCACCTCCTTAGCAAAAATAGCTAAAAGCCCAGCAGGTGTGGCTCAGTGGTTGAGCGTTAACCTATGAACCAGGTCGTCACAGTTTGATTCCCAGGGGAGGACACATGCCCAGGTTGCAGGCTCGATCCCCAGTGGGGAGCGTGCAGGAGGCAGCTGATCAATGATCCTCTCTCACCTCTCTCTCTTCCTCCCTCTCTAAAATCAATATAGCCTTGGGTGAGGATTTAAAACATATCCTGAGGAATATTTTTCCTTAAAGACTCACTAGGGCACTGTTTAGTATTAAGCATTTATTAAAAAAACCTAATGAGACAAGAGACAAAGGTCAAATTCAGTTTTGTTTTTTTAATAAATAGAAAGTTCTTGGCCGGGTCTCTGATTTCTCATTTACATTAAGTGCAGGCCAACTGGTAGAGATTTAGGTATTCAGTTGAAGCCTCAGCATTCTATGGCAGAGCCCTTACTTCACACTGAATATAACAACTTTTTATTTTAATCCTCACCCAAGGATATATTTTTATTGATTTTTAGAGAGGAAGGGAAATATCAATGTGAGAGAAACATCAATTAGTTGCCTCCAGCCCCAACTGGGATTGAACCTGAAATCTAGGTAGTCCAACCAGGGATTGAATCTGCAATCTTTTGGTGTATGGAACAAAGCTCCAAGCCAACTGAGCCATCCGGTCAGGGCTGAATAATATCTTTAGAGTTCAGCATGTGGGAGGCATTTTCTAGCTAAAACTTATCTCATTTAATCTTCACCATAAGGTGATTAACTCAAGAGTTGTAAGGATGCCTCCCAGAATTGCTTCTCAAATACACATACTTTGAAAATACATTTCTGGGGGTAGGGCAGAAGCACTGGTATTTTTAAAACGCTCACCCAGACGTTCTGATGAAAAACCAGGATCCAGAATCACTGTTAGTCATATTTAAAAGCAGCAATAACCTAACTCAAAAATAACCCAGCAGCACAGCTGGCCCTCTCCAATATACTATACACCACCACCACCACCACCACCACCACCACCACCCTCCCCCTCAACACACACACACATATACACAAAGACCTTGGAAAAACTCCCTCAAATCCTGAGATTCCACTGTCCACTGACCTGCTGCTGTCACAATTCCCAATTGCACACTTTCACCCGTCTCCCATTTTTCCTCAAACTATTTCTTCCCATCTTCCATTCAATCTCATTAAATATGAGGGCAGCCGGAAAGAGTTTAGCCAAATTGTAACAGTTAACCAAAATGGCAGCATAACTCCCATCACTTGAATGTCCCCTCCCAAACCAAAAAAATTAAAATGCAAAGATTACTTTCAGTATTTTCAACTCAAACCATTTCACTTATTTTCAAAGTGATTTTTAAAAAGTACTCCACAAATTTTTTCCATACAATTGTTTTGGTAGCAACTTATGTGAAATGGTTAAGAGCAACAAACAAGAAGTCCATTTAAGAACACAAATAAGGTATATACACTGACCCAAGTATCAATAAGCTACAACATACTATATTATTCAACAGTGCCCTTTCCACACATTTCTCTCTGGCTCTTTTAATTGTACCAAGTTTTTCTACTATGAAGGAATTTAAAGTTTATCTTCTCCCAACAAGGCAAAAACTCATAGTATTAATTCCTCTAACTGAAGAACCCAATTCAAGACCCCTTCCACATTCAAGTCCTCCGATTTAAATTTCAATTTAACTTTAGTTTTTAGGACACCACAAAACTCCACTATTTAATAGTACCTAGATCAGTATGTCAAGAGAAAGGTACTTAACTGATCCCTTCTAAGAATTCTTGGGGGCAGGCTTCCCACTATCTCACAATATAAGTTGTAAAAATGGGTTGGTAGCAAAATAAAAATTGATTCAAGATTAACGCATATGCATAATAGAGCCAAAAATCTAGAGAATTCCTGTTTCTGGGGAAGCTCATTCACTATGGACATGGGGAATGTAAAAGAGATCATACTGTAAGAGGTACAGTGAATTAAGTGAATCACATGGCATTATTACATGGAGACTTGATCCAACAAGACCACATTGGTGGGTTAGCAGGGGTGGGAATTCAGTTTCTTGAGAACCAGTTTTAGAGAATTCAATTGGAATAAACAGGCAGCAGGAAACCTATCTCTAGTCCCAGTTCTATAACCATGTGGCTGTGTGAAAACCCTCTGGATCAGTTTTCTCAACCCCAAAACAGGGGTTAGAATTAGATCATCTTTTTTATCTTCCCTGCTCAAATACTCTGTTTATTGGTTCTACAGACGTGATCTTTCCCCATACATTTGAAGACAGTAGTGACCTATATATTTAATGCTAAAAGAAATATATGTAGATAAACATTTTCTGTCCTTCAACATCCTTAAATAAGAAACAGATTTGATTCTATTTTAGGTTAGGGATTACTCACCAAAGTGAAAGCTAGAGAATTAAGTGACTTATCAGCAGTTAGCTAAACCAGAACCTTTTTCCTAGCTGCATTTACTAAGGCCTCAGGTAATGGTTTACAGAAAAGAATGCTTGAGAGTAAATCCACATAGTATGACCTATTTTTTTTTTTTTGCTACTAAAGTTGCATATTTGGACCTAAGCTTTCTGAACAAAGAGGAGGCTGGAACATCCGTTGATAGTCATTTATATAACTTTGTTACTCTTTGTTTTGCATTAGTCTGTCAGAAATAAAAAGTTCTATTTCTTCCTTTAAATGTTACTTCTAGCAGGCCTATTGGTATCCTAAACTTCAATTTTCTTATTTAATATTCCTCAGAATAAAGAGAACAGCTCATTTTAAACAAGAAGTTTATTTAAACAACAAGACACTTGACTTGAAGGGAAAACTATCTAGGATTCATTTTTTTAGAGTAATTTATCCCTACTTAAAGACAGATTGCCCTACATGTAACAGCTACGTACAAAAAAGTTATAAAATTGTCCTTGGTTTTACAATGATAAATGAAAAACATTAAAATTCTCCAATCAAACAAGGTATGCAAGAATTTTTATGTTGTTCTTTTTTTGTTAAACAGTGAGAGCAAAATAACTTACTGGAATATAAAGATAAGAGCTGGATGAGCATGCCACTAATGGAGAAAGGGGGTGTTTTCACAGAACCAGTATTTTTTCCCCATCCCATCTCCATTTGATGTAGATCAAAACATACCATTGGCCATTTAGTTAAAAAAAAAAAATGCAAATGCTTGTGCACATACATCCGTTACTTTATGTACAATAAAAGAATGGGGGAGGGGAAAATGAAAGAATAGAGAAAACTATACTGTAGTAGTCAGATGTGTTGAAACCAAATTGCAGTTTTCTAATTGAGAATGTCTTCTTGGTCTGGAGGAACAGAGTCTGGAGTACAGCAGCAGGCTCCCTTTTTAGTAGACCCCTCCCGTCTGCTGCTGGAACACATCAATGGTATCTTCATCCTCCATTTCCAACTAGCATAAAGGAAAGAAAGCCATTGATAGTTAAAATTTATAACTATCAGACCTGAATATCCTGAAAAACTGCACAAGTTTCACCCACTTCTAGTGTTGGTTATTTTAGACATCCAAGACACTAACTTAGTTAGCATCCCAGCCTTAGGTTTTAGTAATTTTTCACTTGGTATTCCTTTTTTAATGAAGATTATATTAGAGAACTTAGCTTTTAAGTTAAAAACTGAACATATCTATGAGTTAAATCATCTCCTTCGATCACTGAAAATAAGAGTGATGCATGTAAAGAATCTCACTATGTTGTTTAGAAGAGCAAGACTGGAAATAACCTAAGTATCAACAGAAACCCAAAGAAATACTATACATTCATAATGAAATACCACATAACTATTAAAGAATAAGCAAATTTACATGTGCAGAAGTAGAAATATCCCTAGAATACTAAATACCCCTAGAATACTAAAAACAACATTTAAAAACTAGGCAACATTTGTGTTTTTAAGTGTGTGTGTGCGTGCACATGAATGTATCCTTGCCTATGCACAAAACAGTGGTTGCCTCTATGCAGTAAGGAAAGGGATCGGGCAAGAAGAAACTTGTGTTGTTGTTAAGTTAATTTCAATTTTAAAATGCTATTCACAAATTAAGTTTGCAAGTTTTACTACCCATACGTTATACACAAAACAACCATGTTGATAATAGGAAGGTTTTGGTACATATGGCAACACTGTAAACTGCAGGAGTGGGGAATCTTTTTTCTGCCAAGGGCCATTTGGATATTTATAACATCATTCTCAGGCCATATAAAATTATCAACTTAAAAATTAGCCTGCTCTGTTTGGTCAAACATTTAATTGACTCACCCCTAATGCCTTGGCAGGGCCAGACCAAATGATTTCTCCAGCTGTATGTTCCCCACCCCTGCTGTCAAGTAAATAATCTTTGTAACAGTTTATTATGCTGACAATTACCCTTAAAAATTTCTTTCTAAAAACTGGTAATTTTGAAAATAAAACAATCTTGAGCACCTAAAGACAAGAAACAGAACTGTTTCTAACAAAGTTCAAATATACTCAAAGTAGAGCTAAGGCATTAAAATATTAATAACTGCGTCTCAATTCCCTTTTTGTAAAAAGGCATAGCATTCAGTTATGAGAATGAAATGAGTTGAAGCAAGTATTTAACAGAATGATGGGCACATAATTATACTGCTATTAAAATTGGTTGATAAGATTTTTTGATTTATTACAAGTCTTCTATTTAATATTGGGAAAACAATTCTAAAACAAGTCAATTTCATTCTAAAATGAATTCAATTCTAAATTCATTTGAAGATTTTGTAATGCAGGTCTGAAAAATCCTCCTCACAGTTTAGTATTTGCAACTAGCATGGTAGACAAGCCTTAGAACTATTTTCTGGTGGGGGGTGAGGGAGACAGAAAATACATTCTAATCATCAGAGTTTTGCTAAATGAATTCTTTTTATTCTTTTAAAAACATCAATTCAGGCCCACCCAGGGATGCAAAAAAAAAACACACAACCACAACAAAACCACAAAATAAGACAAAAAACCCCACACACAACCAAACAGGTCTTCAGCCTATCTACTGTAACAAAATTATTGGCATTTTAAATTTTATAGTGAAACTTTAAATGCTTTTAAAAGATAAAAGAGCTTTTTCTCTTTCATCAAGAGAATTTAGCTCGCCCTAGCCTGTTTGGTTCAGTGGATAGAATGTCGGCCTGTGGAATGAAGGGTCCTGGGGTTCAATTTCGGTAAAAGGCACATGCCCAGGTTTCAGGCTCAATCCCCAGTAGGGGGCGTGCAGGAGGCAGGTGATCAATGATTCTCTCTCATCATTGATGTTTCTCTCTCTCTTCCTCTCGGAAATCAATAAAAAAAATATATATTTAAAGAGAATTCAGCTCCACCTTGTGGTTATGGACTATAACTGCTTCTTAGAGACTCACCAACGGAATTTATTCAAAATCTTCTCAAGTATAACTCATAGATAAGTCAATTTTTTTTGAAGATTATCAAGGAAGCCACAATCTTGATGTGCTGCTTCACTCACACCATATTTATCACTTTCTGGTTTTTATGGCATGATAAAAAATTTCAAAAATATTCAAAGTGGAATTCTTAACTGGAACTTGAAAAGGTAAAAAGAAACAAAGAGCTTCTTACAATGTGACAGACCAACTGCCCTGATAGGTAAAGAGATACAGGGATCAGACAGCATGACCTTTTTTTGTTGTTGTTAATCCCCACCTGAGGACATTTTTTTCCATTGATTTTTAGAGTGGAAGGGGTTGGGGGAGAGGGAGGGAGCGACTGGAGGGGGAAGAAAGAGGAGGGAGAGAGAGAGGGAGGGAGGGAGGGAGAGAAGAGAGAGAGGGGGAGAGAGAGATATAGATACATCTGTTACATTGACTGGTTGCCTCCCACACACTGGGCGGGGATGCAGGATGGAACCTGCATCCAAGGTACATGCCCTTCACGGGGCCAACACTCTAATCACTGAGCCACGTGGGCCAGGGCAGCATCACATTCTGTAGTGAGGGTCTGGAAAGCCACCTGTTGTCAGCCCCCACTCTCAAACTAAGCTATCAAGAGACTTGCAGTTGTCCTGCAGGTATGGCTCAGTGGTTGAAGGTCAACCTATGAACCAGGAGGTAACAGTTCGATTCCCAGTCAGGGCACATGTCCAGGTTGCGGGCTTGATCCCCAGAGTGGGGCAAGCAGGAGGCAGTCTATTCAATGATTCTCTCTCATTGATGTTTCCATCTTTCTCCCCCTCTCTCTTACTCTCTGAAATCAATAAACATTCTGAAGAAAATGACAATAAGAAAGAAATGGGTTAAAGTAACTAAATGACCTATTAGTTTTACTGAGTGATAACCAGATATTTTAAAACCAGTGGCATTTCCTCAATCTATTCCTATTTTTTTTTCTTTCTGTTCCCCCTTGATCATCTTTTACATAGCTTTGAATTGTGATAAAGAACTATATTTCAACATCTAAAAGTTCATAAATAAAGCTGTTAAGCAAATTACCAAAAAAACATTGATTTTTCTAGTTAACAGAGATTTTTACCTGTGCAGGTGTGTCTGTTTCATTGATTGGCTGCCCGTCAAATCGGAATCTGATCTGCCTCATTGACAAACCCTGTATAAGAGAGTTTAAAAGCATCTTACTGCAAACAATAATAAAACTATATGCATATTTAGCCACAAATGTGTTAAATGAGACATGAATACATTTGCTACCAATGTTTCTATGAGTAAAAAGATTTGGGGTGACTTTCACTTTCTTTAAACTATGTTTGATTTTCTTTGGAAAAGTTTTTAAAAGGTCTTCTTTTAAAAAAAGCTGCACTGCTTTTGAGACCATAGCTAATCCGACCTTGAATAGATCATACTTTGAGTTAAACTGCATTTAAATAAGATACTGAAAGGAAATTTGAAGTAACCGATGCACACAGCAATATTCCTCAGTGCATGTTAAAGAGATCAAGCATTACCTTCCTGAAACAGGAGTGGGAAAAGGGGGAAAGGAGCAAAGCATCAAAGCTGTTGATAACTGCAGCCAAATGAAGACAAGATAGAAAAATAAAGTATCTTTGGAGGTATGGCATAAATATATTAACTTGAAAGATAGCTTTCTAGAAAGCATCTTACAAAGTCACTCCAATATCATGCTCAAATTATAAATTATAATTGTTACACAAAAGCCATACTTCAATGAATATATTTTAAATCCTCACCTGAGGATGTTTATATTGACCTTTGGGGTTTTTTAGAGAGGAAGGGAAAAAAAAGGAGAGGTAGAGACAAACATCTATAAGGCTGCTTCCCACTGGGACAGGATGACACTCCAATTTACTGAGTGTAAATACATACCACTTACAGACTAGCCCTTGCCCTTGTCTTGAATACAAGCAATCCTCCATCAGGTAGGTGAAATTCCTCATGACTTTTAATTTTAATTAGCAATTACAAAAGGAACCAAGAATTCAATGCCAAGCATTAATTACCAAGTTTTACATATTTAAAAACACTCCACTGAAGACTGTGCTTCAACAAAATATTAAGCACCTTCTATATGCTGGGTTCTTCCTTCACTACATCCATGAGTAAGGTCGTAAAGACAATGGTGCAGCCATTCAAAATAAGAGGGGGGAAAGGCAGGGACAGAAAATAAGCAAACTATATTCCTTTTTTTTTAATCTTCACCAGAGGATTTTTATTGATTTTAGACAGAAACATCAATGTGAGAAACATCCGTATGTGCCCCGACCAGGGACTGAACCCAAAACCTTTTGGTGTAAGGGAAGATACTTCAACCAACTGAACCACCCAGCCAGGACTATTCCTTTATTGCCACCTGTTTATATACTTTTCTTTTTTTTCTTTCTTAACCCCTCGAGTGCCGGGGAGTGCAATCGCGCTCCTCCTGTCTTTCGCCAAAAGTGCCGGGAGCGCTATCGCGCCCCTCCTGCAATTTTTTTTTCTACTAGTATTTTATACTACAATCAGCAAACAATATATGTCAAAGATGAAAACAAATGTAGTAAAGGTTTCCTTAAGTTTTTGAATATGTAACTTCATTTACTTGCGATTCATAATTTTTTTCCTAAACTGCTGTAAAATCAGCAAAAATGCCTTGGCAATTTTAGCATAGTTCCTAGGATATTGGTTGGCACTCAAAGGGTTAAATATATTTTCATTGATTTCAGAGAGGAAGGGCGAGGGAGAGATAGAAACATCAAAGATGAGAATCACTGATTGGCTGCCTCCTGCATGCCCCCCCACTGGGGATTAAGCCCACAAACCAGGTATGTGCCCAGGACCCTTCAGTCGGCAGGCCAACACTATCTACTAAACCAAACTGGCTAAGGCTATATGCTTTTATCAATAAAAGATTTTGCTATAGAGCAAAAGTCCAAAATTCAGAAAACTTGTCTTTAAGATTCCATAAGCCATGTAAATTCAAACAAGGAATTTACATTAAACCAGTACTTGAGCTCCTCTTCTGAATAAATCTCATCCCTGAGCTTTAGAGTTGTGCCTGAAGAGTTGTATAAGCTTATCTCTTTGGGTCCATTTTCTCATCTCACAAAAATGAATTGAACTAAACCAATAAACCTGTGCCCTCTGAAACCACCTGACACTCCATGAAATAATCTGTAGGGTAAATCCACACTACAGTGGGAAATATGCTCTCAATCAGTTAGCTGAAGACTATGTGGCTGACATAAAGTAGGCAAACTCTAATTCTACATGTGAATGAACTACTTATGTAGGAACCAACCTCTGGAAATACTACATTGAATGCTCTCTATAACATATTTGATATGCCAGGTATTGGACTCTAGGCTCTAGAGAAATAGTGATCAAAAAGGCCCTATGCTCATGGAGCTTGCATTTCAGTGGAGAGACAAATATAGACATCGATCAATGAAAAATATCAAACTGAATGAGAGGACTGAATGCCGGAAAAAGAAGCTCTTTGAATTAATCAGAGAATCTCCAAGGAAATAACTTAGCAAGACTGGAATAAAATGGCTGAGGGCTCAGCAATAGCCAACAGAAATATAATGTGAGCCACATATGTATTTTTAAATTTTCTAGTTGCCACTTGAAAAAGATAAAATTTTAATAAAATATTTTAGCCCTAACCGGTTTGGCTCAGTGGATAAAGTGTCGGCCTGTGGACTCAAGGGTCCCAGGTTCGATTCCGGTCAAGGGCATGTGCCTTGGTTGCGGGCACATCCCCAGTAGGGAGTGTGCAGGAGGCAGCTGATCGGTGTTTCTCTCTCATCGATGTTTCTAACTCTTTATCCCTCTCCCTTCCTCTCTGTAAGAAATCAATAAAATATTTTTAGAAAAAAAAAATTTTTAATTCAAAATACTATTTCAATATGTATTCAACATTTTAAAAACTAAGCTACTTTACTTTTCATACTGAGTTTCCAGACCTGCTATATATATTGCATATTACCGCACATCTCAACTTGGAGTAGCCACATTTCAAGTGGTAAATAGTTACATGTGGTTTGTGAGTACTGTATTGGACAGCAAAGGTTTAGTTAGAGAAGAGAATTTGCTGATGGCTTATGAGTTAGGAAGCATCATCAAATATGACCCTAAGGCCCAGCTGGGATAGCACAGTGGTTGAGCATCAATCAACCTATGACCCAGGAGGTCACAGTTCAATTCCCCGTTAAGGCACATGCCTGGATTTCGGGCTCAATCCCAAGTGTGGGGCATGCAGGAGGCAGTCGATCAATGATTCTCTCTCATTTATGTTTCTATCTCTCCTTCTCCCTTCCTCTCTGAAATTAGTAAAAATAAATGATGACCCCAAGGTTTTGACCTCACAACTAGATGTTGAATATTGCTGTTTACTTAGTGGGGACACCAGAGAAAAAGATTTCTAGAAGTAAAATCAAGAGTCCTCTTTTGGATGTTCAGTTTGAGATGCCCATTATACATCCACTGAAACTCCAGAGTCAAGATATCAAGTGAGTTCATTACAAAGTAAATATGCACATTCAATTAATCTTTACAGGAAATCCTTGGTCAAGAATTTTCAACTGCCAATTCTTAGTCTTTTGAGTCTGACCCACACTTAAAAAGCAGGGAGTCAGCCAGGCTGGTGTGGCTTGGTGGTTGAGTGTTGACCTATGAACCAGAAGTTGAGGTTTGATTCCTGGTCAGGGCACACGCCCGGGTTGCAGGTTCGATCCTCAGTAGGGAGCATGCTAGAGGCAGTATCTCAGCAATGTTTCTACCTCTCTAGCCCTCTCCTTCCTAGCTCTCTAAAGTCAATTAAAAAATAAAAATGAATAAAATTTAGCCCTGGCCGTTACTCAGTTGGTTACAATGTTGTCCCTATACACCAAGGATGCAGGTTGGATCCCCAGTCAGAGAATATACATGAATTGACCAATGAATGCATAAGTAAGTGGAACAATAAATTAGTATTTCTCTCTCCATTCCTTTCTAAAAATCAATAATAATGTTAAAAAGCTAAAATTTAGTAGTAATTAGAGAAAACTGAAGATACAGAGAATTTTGTTGAAAACCACCAAATCTAAGCATGAGTTTCTGTTCTGTATAAGGTTTGGCTACATAAAACTTATACAAAATGATTAGCTTTAAAAATTCCCCTGTATGCCCTAGCTGGTTTGGCTCAGTGGATAGAGCGTCGGCCTGCAGACTGAGGGGTCTCAGGTTCAATTCCGGTCAAGGGCACATGCCCGGGTTGAGGGCTCGATCCCCAGTAGGGGGCGTGCAGGAGGCAGCCCATCAATGGTTCTCTCTCATCATTGATGTTTCTATCTCTCTCTCCCTCTCCCTTCCTCTGAAAAAAACAACAACAAAACTCCCCTGTAACCTGAAGGGGAACTAGTTTTCAAATATGAAAGGTGCCAGTGCAAAAAAATCTTTAGCACAATTAATAAGTACATATTCACTAACTGAAAGGGGAATTTCACCAAAATTCTTCAAATAAGAGTATACTGAGGCCCTGGCCGGATAGCTGTTGGTTAGAGTGTCACCGATACGCCAAGGTTGTGCGTTCGATTCCTGGTCAGGGAACATACAAGCGCCAAACCGATAAATGCATCTATAAGTGGGACAACAAATCTATGTTTCTCTCTCCCACCACTTCCTGTCTCTCTAAAATCAAGAAATAAAAATTTTAAAAAAGTACTTCTGTGAAGTCACTGTTGTATTTAACTTATGTAGGTACTAGAGTTTTTGTTATACTTGCAAAAGTCACTTTTAAAGTTGCCTTTGTATTGTTAGACTCATCACAAAGGGAAGCTTCTTTGTCTTACAGCTTACATTTACTTCCCAGCATCTATATATTTCTACTTCCTCTCCTTGATGTCTATTTACTATTATCTAAGTAAAATGCAAATGTCTTTAGAATATAAAAATGTTTATGCTTGGCTCAGGTTAAATTTTTTTAAAATATATATTTCTTTATTGATTTCAGAGATGAAGGGAGAGGGAGAGAGACCTAGAAACATCAATGAGAATCATTGATCGGCTGCCTCCTGCACGCCCCCTACTGGGGATCGAGCCTGCAACAGGGGCATGTGCCCTTGACTGGAATCGAACCTGGGACTCTTCAGTCCGCAGACCGACACTCTATTCACTGAGCCAAACCGGCTAGGGCAGATTAAATTTCTTGACATCCACTTTTAGTGTAAAAAGGGCATATTAAAATTTTACACACTTCAGGAAAATTGCAATGTCCTTAAACTCACTTTTTTTTTTTAAATTAAACTCCCATTTAATTGTATTTCCAAACTGGTCAAAATAGTTTTGACATAAGACATATCTGAAATGGATAAAAAAAGAGCCTGACAAGAAATTTTACTATGTTCATTCTTATTTTCTTATATCACCTTGGAAACAAACCACATGTTGTGAGTATAATTTGATGCATTTGTGGTACAGGACTAGACTCTAGTCATACATTAACCAACCCATCCTAGGGTTTTCATGAAGAATCAACATACCAAGTCCAAGTGTATGATAAAACTGATATGTCAAATACATAAGTGCATATTCATTCTAGCAAAGTCAGTCTACTTATTATGCTAGTCTAGTCTCTATTCTCATGAAAATAAGGTTTTTTTTATTTAAATAAGTTTTATTCAGTAAAGTGCTCATGTCAGTTCCTCACCTGTCGTTCACAATAGGCTTTCATTAGTTTACTAAGTGGTGTATGCCTCTTAATCTTAAACTGCACCACAGAACCATCCTGCCCCGCCACCTTCAAATTAATATGATCGTTGTTCTCAGTCTTGACTCCTTCCTGTTGAAAGAAAAATAAAGGTATAATTTGGAAAATGTGAAAAACAAACACCTTTTAAAGCAGCTGCAGCCCAAGTTGCTTCAGAAATCAACAGGTTTCTCATTCTGTATGATAAGAGAGCATACAGCTGTTTTCAGCCGCTGAAATCAATCTGAAAAAATGAGAAACCCTGAGGTGACATTAAATAGCTGTCTGCCACAGAAACAGAAAAGAAGCCTCATGCAATACTATCAGTGGCAACAATCAATTTTTAAGGATGAGTCCCACTCAATTCACTACAGTGCTCTCTTCAATTGCCTAAAATGGTCTATTTGGTCACTTTCAAAATCTATCTTTTCCTTTAAAAAGTTAAAAATGAGCGTCCTTTCCCTTTTCAAAGTACAGATGCAGGGGAACAAACCTCGAGCTTGCAACTCAAAACTCATTACAGTTCTCTTGTTGAAGTTACCGAACTCGATTTTATGACTTAAATCTCAAGTTCCATGAACAAAGCTAATCGAGGAACATCCTGATTCTGAAGCAGCGGCAATAACTCAGAACCACCATTAACGTTCGCCTCTATTTGCAGCTTCATTTTGTTTATTTTTAGTGAAGAGCTTCTTCTCCCCTCCCCTTTGTTGACATGAGTCAAATGAAGTTTATCCCAAGTCTTCCTCGCAGATTTCCACCTAATCTGAAGTTCACCCACATCAAGTGCAGAAAGAACTCTGTGGCCCCTGAATCACTTCAGAGAGGAACGGGGGGGGGGGGGGGTCACAAACCAGACAAACCGAACAGGAGCCCCGTGCGCCAGGTGGACGCGTGCGCCCGGTCCTCACGGGAAGAGCCTCCTTGGTGCCTCAAAACCCGCCTTCGAAAGTTAAGCCCTAGGAAGTCTCTGCACGAACATCGACCCCAACTTCTCGAAACCACATGGTCCCCGCAGGTTAGGGGTCATCTCACACCCAAGGAAAAGCCCCTGCCCATCCCCCCACCCCCACCACTACTACTGGGACCCGAAGCCATTAAAATGGGAAACACTCCCCGGGAATCCCCAGCCCCTCACGACCGCCCGACCGCCATCCGGCTTCCGACCCATCGGCAACCCATTGATTCCTCCCGAGCCCTCACCGGGCCACGGCGGCCCGAGGCACGGTCCCCAAACCCCGCGCTGCTCATCCCTGTGGGGGGAAGTCCCGGTCCCACTAACTCCCCGCCACCGCGGAGGCGGC
>NW_005871533.1:150417-204164 GCF_000147115.1 Myotis lucifugus
CATGGTGAGCGCCGGAGTCTCCTCAGCTGCCGCTTCACAAAAGAGGTACCAGGTCCGCACCAAACGAGCACACAAGCAGCACCAGGAGCGGCAGAAGAAGGAGGCGGCAGCGGTGGAGGGAGAGGGCGCGCGCACGCTGTGCGCTCCCTCCCCCCACCCTGCGTGCGCGAGCACGAGCCGCCGGGGCTTCCCATTGGCTGTCGCCTCGCGGGAGCGCGCAACGCTTACATAACCACCCCGCCCCCCCGCCCCGCGCTGCCCCGGCCCGGGCCCGGCGCCTGCCAGGCCGGCGGGAAGAGGCGCGGACACGCGCACCCGGCCCGCCGCGGGGGCGCGCCTGCTCTGGGCGGGGCTGTATTGTCCTTCTGTGGTGGAGCTTAATCAAAATGGCTTCCAGCTGGTCCTCGTTGAGGACGAGGAGACCTGAGGCCTGGACGTGAGACACGCCGGGCAAGGCAGACTGACTGGACGAGGAAGGGGGAGCCTGAGTCGTAGCCCCAGCACGAGGTTCTAGGGGAAAACACACACCCTTGTTCACTGGCCCACATGCAGTTTTCCTCAGGGTCAGAGGAGCATCACACTTCCTCCCGGTCAGCCTCTCATCCTTTGGATTTTAAAGCTTCAGCCTCAACCCGCTTCCCACCAAGTCCCTGCCTGGCGCAGTGACTGCTCCCGCGCCGGTAACCCCGCACCTGGCCGGCTGAGGTGGGGAATGTTCATCCTACAAACTCCCTCCTCCGGGCCTGGCTCCCAACCTCCGAGAGGAGACAGAGTCCACCGGGGAGAACGGCCCACTATCAGGTTTCCAATCCGGCCCATCGTTTCCTCCTTCCGTCCGGTTAAAACATGGAAGCTGGTCCCTCCTGCTTTCAGAACAAATCCCAACATCTGTGCAGTGGGTCCCCCTCTCGCCCTCAGTAGGTTTTATTTTAGCCTTTATCCCTGTACTTCCTTCTGCTCCACAGAAAAAGACGCGGTTCTATTTCTGTCGTAAGCTGCCACCATCTCTCTCTCCGTTCTTGGCCAAACGTCTTGAAGACGGGGCCCTGCCAGCCGTCGGCACTCCCCCGCCTCCCACTCCCCTCGGCCGCTGCAATCTGCCGCCGTCCGGCCCCGCAGCCGCAGGGCCGCTGCTCTCCGCTGCTCTCCGCAAGGTCAGGCGCCCAGGCCGCGTCCAGCGAGCCTGCCCGTCCCTCCTCCTGGGCGCCCTCCCTGCGGCTTTGGGCTGCGTCCTTGATCCCTTCGCATTCCTCTTCCTCCTCAGTCCTGCCCTTAAAATGTTCCTTGGGCTGTGTTCTAGACTCTAGATTCTAGACCCTTTCTCCCACCTCCACTCCCATCTACTTGTTAATCATTCTCAACTCTCTATTTCTAGTCCGGATCTTTCTCTGAGCTTCCAACCTATAAATCCAACTGGCTTCTGGAACATCTCCACTCCGATGGCCCAGGGGCGCCTCAAACTCAGCAAATCTCAACGGAAATTCCTCGCTTTACCTCCTCCGACCTGCCCCTCTCCCTCCGTCCAGGTCGGCGAATGGCACTCCCATAGGACCTTGCTCCATGCCGGAGAGGGGGCATCCTAGACCCCGTCCTCTCTCTCACACACTCCCCGTACAGCCCACCTCCGAGGCGTGTGTATGCTGCCTTCTAACACCTACCACATATGTCTCCTTTAGGCAGCATTTGCTGGGCTTCCAGCTGGTCCTCCATGGGACAGAGGAGGCTTAAGGCCTTAACTGTAAGACAAGCCAAGGAAGGCCCAAGTTCAAGTCAGCTCTCCCAGGGCTACTGCACTAGCCTCCTAACTGGTCTTTTTGTTTTAAGGTAAGTCCCACTTGTACCTGAACATTTAAGTGAATCAGAATCAACTAGGGTGCTGATTTATTTATTTTTTTCAATATATCCTTATTGATTTCAGAGCGGAAGGGAGAGGGAGAGAGAGATAGAAACATCAATGATGAGAGAGAATCATTGATCATTGATCGGCTGCCTCCTACAAGTCCCCTACTGGGAATCATTGAGCCTGCAACCCCGGCATGCGCCCTTGACCGGAATCAAACCCGGGACCCTTCAGTCCACAGGCCAACGCTTTATCCACTGAGACAAACCAGCTAGGCAGGGCTAGGGTGCTGATTTAAATGAATGTTCTCAGGCGGTGTGGCTCTGGGGTTCCTCCTTTTTAACAAGCGTCCCTGGTGATCCCTAAGCACACTAAAATCTGAGAACCACAAGCCATTCTAAAATAAAAACAAAAAAAGTTTCTGCCACGTTTTGGTTCAGTGGCAATCCTCGACTCATAGGATAAAGTCCAAAAATTTGTATAAGACCCACAAAACCCTTTAGGAGCTAACCCAGCCCTGGCCAGGTAGATCAGTTGGTTAGAGCATCATCCTTGATACACCAAGGTTATGGGGTCAATCCCTGATCAGGGCAGGTACAGGAATCAACCAATGAATACATACATAAATGGAACAACAAACCTCTCTCTCTCTCTCTCTCTCTCTCTCTCTCTTTCTCTTTCTTTCTCTCTCTCTCTCAAACGAAAAACTAATCCAGATTAACCATTCTAGCTCTCTCTCATCATTTCTTCCTGGAAGCCTCCGCTTCTTTGGTCATAGTCAATTAGCTGGGTTCTTGAATGAACCTGCTCTCTCTCAACTCCAAGCTTTTGTCCACTGTAGGTGCTCAAAGATTCACTGAATGCATGAATAAATTGAAACTGTCACTAGGGGAAGTTCCTGTGCTAGGCAGTGGGCAGACAAAGTCCCTGACTCAAATAACGTAATTTGGCGGGGTGGGGGTGGGGTTAGGAACTACACAAGAAGTGAAAGGGGAAGAGAACCAACAGCCATGTGTCAGGCACTGTGTGGGGCTTTACTATTAGCTCATTTCCTGCTCGCACAAAGCCTTATAAGCGAGCATAGTATTTACTTGCTACTAAGGCTCCAAGGAATGAAGTAACTTACCGAGTAGCACACAGCTGGCAGGTAGTGTTGAGTGAGCTCTTCCTGTATGCCTGGGAATGAACATGCTGGGTGCTATAGAGAAGGAAAAAGAGACGCCATCTTTGCTGTGCTGGCCCTAGGTCTTCTGTGGCCATCACACACCTCCCCAGCCTTGTAGGACTGCAGAACCATCAAAGAGGAATATGTCCTGTTAAACTTACTCTCATTAATATGTGGGCACTTCCAGTAATCAAATGCTTGTTTAGTTCTTAGCTTCTGGGTGACAGGCGTGTCCTACAATATCCCCCCTCTCCAAAGTTATGCTAAATTACAGAATTACCTTCAGGCAATGGAGAAGTTCCTATAAAAAAATAGTGAAGCATATTCAAATGTGTGAGCAACACATATTCCAATGGCAAACTGGAATTCTGTGAGCTGAGTGTAGGGGATCTACTCAAGTCATATACTGGGAGTCTCTTTCCAATGTCTAGGTAAAATAAAACGATGAAAAGATAGAAATTTCCCAACATTGTTTCTCCCTCCATCATTTTTTAAAAAATTGATTTTAGAGAGAGGAAGGAAGAGAGAGAGGAACATCTATTGGTTGCCTTCTGTAAGTGCCCAGACTCCGACCGGGAATCAAACCTGAACCTGCAACCTAGGTAAATGCCCTGACTGGGAGTTGAACCCAAAACCTTTCGGTTATACTGGACTATGCTCCAACCAACTGAGCCACACCGGCCAGGGCTGTTGTTCTGCTCATTCATGCATTCACTATTTGCTTCCTGTATGTGCCCAAACAGGAGATCGAACCTACAACCATGACCTCCAGACAACACTCCAACCAACTGTGCTACCCAGCCAGGGCTCCCTCCTTCATTTTTAGAGGGGTGGGAGGGGATGGCTGTGCACTGGAAAAGAACGCTTTGGAAAAAGAAAGTTCGAGGAATACTATATACAGAAGAGTAGTGGCAGGTATTGAGTATTATGTAGAGATTCTGTGCCAAGCCCTTAATCCTCACAAAGCCTGTGTTGTTATTATCTCCATTTTTACAGATGAAGAAAGTGAGACATAGAAAAGTTGGACAACTTGCTCACCCAGCTTAAAGTGGCAGAGCCAGTATCAAACTGAACTCAAGATTTCTGACTCTGATTCCAGCGCTTAGTTACTGTAGCACTGCGTACAGCGCCCGCCCCCATCTCCCACCCCGTGGAAGGATGCAGAGAGGACATGCAGAAAAAACATCCCAGGCCCTGGACTGTGTGCTCAGTGGTTAGAGCACAGACCGAAGGGTCTCAGTTTGATCCCCATCCCTCCCCAGGCCCCGGTGGGGCTCGGGAGGCAACCAACCAATGTGTCTCTCACATCAATGTTTCTTTCTCTCTCTCTACCCCTCTCTCCCTCCCACTCTATCTAAAAATCAATAGAAAAAATATCCCTTGTGTGAGGATTAACAACAACAACAACAAAAATCCCAGATTGGGGCCAGGAACACCAATCAAGTTGTTTTAACTTAAATTTTTGTTTGTTTCTCTCTCTCAGCAGAACTGAAGTTCCAAAGAAAGCTGAGACCTGTCTGTCCTGTTTACAGTTTTATTCCCAGCACTTGGTATCAGTTCCTGGGTCCTAATGGGCCGGTACAGGAAAGAATGAGGAGGGACTTGTGCAGTGAGCAGTTTTCACCGTGAGGGTTTAAGAACTTGGCCAAGAAAGGCCCAATTTTTCTAGAACTCTAGTTACATATCAATAACTGATATTAGAAGTAGAAGAGGGTGAACCATCCAGAATGTACTCCTCAGGGTCAGATGCCAAATCAAAAAACACCATTCCTAGAAAGTGCAGGAAGACAAGAATCACAGAGTCTGTATAGAGCTTTAAATCCTTGCCAAAACCCTTGAGAAACACATAACTGAATTATAACACAGATGACTAAACTGGGTAATTTATGCCACCAAATTTCCTTCAGGGTCTGAGGTTACTTGAGTTCTTGAGCTCTCCGTGAATACTGCAAGAATACTGACCGTGGGGGGGGGGGGTGGGGGGGGGAGAATAAATACTAAGTCCCTGAACTTCAGGAAATCTGGAGGCAGAATGGTGATGTGAAAACCTTCCAGCTTCCTCTCCTTGGGTCATGGCAAAGGTGGGACCCAAGATTGTGCCAGTCGTAGTCAAGAACCTGGTATATGGCACTTTGTGTCAGCTATAGTGTAAAAGATAGAGAAGTGCTGTTCCATAATACTATACATTTACTGGATATTAACATACATGTTGTACAAACATACTTGGAAAATGGTTCTGTAAGCTTTTTGAGGACAGGTATTTTCGCTTTTCATCTTCATAGTCTCAGCAAATAACAAAGTCCTGAGAGTCAATGGTCAATAAGAGTTCATTGACTTACTGATGCAATACTAACATAGCACTTGTCATGAGAATCCCCAAAATGCCTAAATCAGGGCTCCTGAGCGTCTGTCATGAAGCTACTTTTGAATGACAATTTCCAGTTCTTCTAACCCCATTAATGCTCCAGTCCTACTCCTCTGTCCATTGCTGGGTTCAGGTATGGCCCAGTGACTAGAGGCTGTTTAGTTCATAAAACAAATGAAAACAAATTAAACCAAGTTTGTATTTTGCTGTTGTGCCTAATAAGATAACGTCCGTACTCTTCAAGCTCTTGTTTGTGATTGATTACTCTCATCCTGAGGTAGAGAAGATGGTTGGAAGGATAGCTCTTAAAGGATGGTCCCTGGGCAACAATATCACTTTCACTTGGAAATTTGTACTTCTAGTACAAATACCAAGGGCTCCATCCCAAACTATTGAATTAGAAGCTCTGGGGATAGAGCCTAGGAACCAGTGGTTTAACAAACCTTCTAAGATAATTCCGAAGTTCACTAAAGTTTGAGAACCACAGGGCTAGAGCAGTTTTTACCCTCCAATAAGAAATTTGTCACATTTATAATTGTATCTCTCAACTTGAAGTTTTATGTGGCTAGTTATACATTACTAGGACTATAAAGCAGGTTTTCACAAACATGTTCTTATTCATGTTCGTGTACATATGTATGTACCTACATATGTATTTAAAACATCAGTGAAACATTTTTTCCCTTTAGGTTATTTTGCTTTATTTTTAATTTTTAAAACAATTTTTATTCATTGATTTTAGAGAGGAAAGGAGAGAGAGAGGGAGGGAGAGAGAGAGAGAAAGAGAAAGGGAGAGAGAAACATCAAGTTATTGTTCCATCTATTTATGCATTCATTGGTTGATTCTTTTTTTTTTTTTAATATGTTTTATTGATTTTCTACAGAGAGGAAAGGAGAGGGATAGAAAGTTAGAAACATCGATGAGAGAGAAACACCGATCAGCTGCCTCCTGCACGCCCCCCACCGGGGATGCGCCCACAACCAAGGCACATGCCCTTGACCGGAATCGAACCCGGGACCCTTGAGTCCGAAGGCCGACGCTCTATCCACTGAGCCAACATTGGTTGATTCTTACATGTGCCCTGACCAGGGATTGAAACCTTGGTGTTTTGGGACGATGCTCTAACCAATTGAGTTATCTTGCTAGGGCCTATTTTTTCTTTTTGTTTTTTGAAATTAATTAATTCACTTATATTACCACAACATAACACTTATTTCTGAATTTTAATTTCTAATCTTTATCCACACATACATCTCTTTTTCTGTTACACACATATATTTCTTTACCTAATTGTAGAAATACATAATTTTTGGTTTACTCTTAAATTTTTTTTCAATTACAGTTTACATTCAATATTACTTTGTATTAGTTTCAGGTAGATAGCCGGTTTACCTTTAAATTGGAAAATTATGTGGTAACATACTAAAGGGTAACTTTCTGGCTGTCAGAATAACACTCCTCATTCCTGCCAGTCTTTTCTCTACACAAATATTGATACGTATTTTTTACAAAATTGATGCTTTTAAACAAAATTTTATCTTTATAAAATTTTGCTAGTTATCTTTTCTTTTTTTATATAGTTACCTTTTCACGACTACATAAGCCTCTCTAGCTGTAGGACATTTATTTCCTTTTTTGGGGTGATTATTCAGAATGTCCCTCGTGATTATTTTCTGGAAATACAATTATGGGTGCAAAAGGTGAACATTTTAAAACTTCTTGAAAAACTTTTCCATGTTCTTATGTCTTCATGGTTCTTCTAAATAGGTGAATAGTATCTTATTGATACTATATTTACAGTCAAACCTCATTTCTCGAATGTCTCCCATCTCAAACAATTTGGTTCACAACCAAATTGTTCACAGAAAAATGTCTCAGTTGTTGACCAAAACTTCAGTATTCGACCTGACAACCCTTTCAGGGATTCTCAGGCAATAAACAAAGGAGATAATGCTTTTGTTGCTGGCAGAAATCGAGGATTAGCACAATTTTAAAACATAAGGAGGCCATCACAATAGTGTTAATGATGCTAAGGTGTGAAAGTGCTCACAAAACAATAATCACAGGCAAATGAATAGGTAGAAAAACTGTTGTTGATTGGATAAACAAAAAGCAGTTAGCCTGTGATAGCATCTGGGAGGCTGTGATATATGAAAAACTCTTCTTTTAAGGCTAATAGGATGTGGTTTGATATGAGAAAGGTTAAAATAGAGACTCATTTGGGGGCCTGGAACAGATTAACTCAATTTACATTATTTCTAATGTGGAAAAATGGTTCGGTTTTCAAACAACTCACTTCTTGAATAGCCTTCTGGAATGAATGAAGTTCAAGAACCATGGTTCCACTGTACTACTCCATTCCTCTATTCCTCTGTGGTGGAACATCTATCTATGACAGTGGCTCTTAACAGAGGCGATTTTGCCCCCTAGGGGACATTGGGAGTATCTAGAGACATTTTTGGTTGTCACAATTGTTGAGAATTACTAGCATTTAGTGGACAGAGGCCAGGGATTCTGCTAAACATCCTGCAATGCATAGGATAGCTCTCACAACATAGAATTATCAGGCCCAAAATGCTAATAGTGTGGGGGTTGAGAAATTTTTGTTGTTGTTACATATGTATGTAATATGTATTTTTTGGTTATATATATATATTTGTAAGTGATATAAATCACTTACCAAAATTCACACATCTTTTGTGTTTTGAAATTCTTTAAAATAAACTTTCAAGAGGACTTACTGGGTCAAAGTACATAAATACTTCTATGGCTCTTGATAATCCATTTCTACCTTGTTTACCAAAATTATTATGTCTCTTGAAGTGATTATGTATTTATTTCTCTGGAGGCATTGGTTTTACTAGGATGCATTAAATGCATCCACTCAGCCCCTTACAGAAAATAAATCCTAGCATAGTTCCTCTAGCTTGATCAGAGAATGACTGATTGTACGTTTGACTTTGGAGTAACAAAGTAATTTCTGGTTTGGCGCATGCACAATTGGTATGTTTTGTTTTAGGTGATTTTTATTTGATTCCAGAAATATTTTACTCTTTTTGTCTTCCTGAGGTTCTGATATAACTCAAGTTGAAGTCTCTCCAGAATAGTTACAGTAATTCCAGAGTTAAATAACCAATGTAGGGAGAGGAGAGGAATGAGAGAGGGAGAGGAGGAGCTGGTGAAGAAGAGCTGAGAAAAAGATTTGTATGCTGATTATGCAATTTGTTTTTCCAAATTATTCCTTTAGGCTTATGTTAAAAAAGAGGGATGGATGCCTAACCGGTTTGGCTCAGTGGATAGAGCATCAGCTGCGGACTCAAGGGTCCCAGGTTCGATTCCGGTCAAGGGCATGTGCCTTGGTTGCAGGCGCATCCTCAGTGGGGAGTGTGCAGGAGGCAGCTGATCGATGTTTCTCTCTCATCGATGTTTCTGGCTCTCTATCTCTCTCCCTTCCTCTCTGTAGAAAATTAATGAAATATGTTGAAAAAGGGGAGAGAGAGAGAAAAAAAAAAAGAGGGGTGGAGGTGGAAGAGGGAATATGGGGTTGGGGGGGGCTACATGGTGATGGGGGAAAATAAAATATAGGGTGGGGAGAGGATACAAGCCCTGGCTGGGTGCTCACTTGATTAGAGCATCCTCCCAATAAGCCAAGATTGGGGGTTTGATCCTTGGTCAGGGCACATACAAGAATCAACCAATGAATGCATAAATAAGTGGAACAACAAATCAATATTCCTCTCCCTAAAAAATATCAATCAATAAATTTTTAAAAATTAAAAAGGAACATGAATGCATAATTTATTATACTTCATAGCCCCACCATTGGTGTCAGAAACACTCAGATCAGTAAACTATGAAACATTTAGAAAATGCAGCAAGACATAGATGGCAGAATTACATTAAATTTCATCCTAAGGATGGATGGCCGTCTTAAGAGATAGGGATTTGGATGAAATTGTGATAGCCACAGGATTTTCCTTCCTTTACGTAACAATTTGTATCTCAAAAGAACAAACTATTGGGGTGACGAGATTTTCCTGATCGCTCCAAGTCATCTTATTTCCACCAATTCAAGTAGGTCGTTCAGAGTAATCTCAGGGAAAGAACCGTTTGCCCAGCTAAAATACTGAAAATTTGTCGTTTTCAAGTCAAAATTTTCTTAAATAAAAGAAAGCTGCTACATTTTCAGGCACTGTTTCCTAAGGCTTACTTTAAAATTCCGAATTCCCTTCAGTTAGATAAAAAACTAGCTTATTTGGGAATTTAGAGCCGGTACTATTCCTTGTATGTATTTGTAAATATGGCATTTACACTATAAACTCCTTTAAGTTAATGGAGCACTTTTGAGTTTTCCATTAACAAGACCCAGTATTCCCTGATTGTTTTTTTTTTTTTTCTAACAAACCAGTATTTGTGCTTAATTTAAGCAAGCTCAGCTGCCTCGATTTCACAGTAGTTCCAACGGCACCAATTTCGTCTGCTTTGCTTCTTGAGCGTTTTGGGGTGGGAGCTGGCAGCGCTTGCCTTCCTTCAGGAGCCCGATGGGCTGACGGGTCCCCGGGAAGGGGCTCCCTTGCCCTGGACACCGCTCGGAGAAGCGGCCGCGACGACGCTAACCTGCAAACCATCGAGGGCCGAGAAAAGCCAGAAGGGTGAGAAGCGGTGAACTCGCTCGAGCGCGGGGCAGGCCCAGCTCCAGCCCCAGGTCGGCCAGCCCGCGCACGCGCTAAGGCACCGCCACCGCTCCCGCCTTCTCCGGGGGCCTTCTCCCGGACGGGCGCGGGGCTGTCCGCGGCGGCGCCTGACCAGGCGGGAGGGTTACTCCGAGGACAGACGGCCACCGGCGCTGTTTTCCCTGAATTGTTGTCGAGGCCAGAAAGGAAGGAATCGTGTAGCGTGCCACAGAGGGATGGTCGTGGCCGACGGGAGGGGCCCCTGCAGCGCTGGGGACTTGGACCTGCAGGCAGTGCGAGAGGCGCCTGAGCGGGGGTCCTCTGTCGCACCCGGCTCCGAGCGGGAGGCCCGAGCCGCGAGCTTTGGCGGCCCCGCGAGTTGCAGGCAGCTGAGGTGCGGCGCTATGGAGGAGCTCGATGGCGAGCCGATAGTCACTGTAAGGGCGCCCCGAAGAGTCTTGCTTGCCCGCGCGGACCAAGGGTTGAGTCTGCTTCGTCAGCCACTGCAGGCTTGTCTCCCTCAACGCCGCCCGCGAGGCGCCCGTCCCTTTCCTTCAGCTCAGTGGCCGCTGCCCGGAGGTCACATTCGCTAGGTGGTCGCGTTAGGGTCGCAGTGGTTCTGCTGCTCCGTGTACTCGGACTACCTAGCCCCGCAGGCCGCACCCCGTCCCTCGCTCCCCTGCCTTCCCGCCTTCCTGCTTCCCTCGCTTTTCCCGGCGGGCCAATGCCCCCTGAGCGCGCTCGGACCTGGCAGAGGAATTTTTTTTCCCCTTCCAGTCGTGATTTTGGCTTGCACTTGCCCAGGGTTTACTAAACATATTCATTCTCTCGGGGGATTACTTCTTTGTATTCCTCTGTTTGCTCTCAATTTTATCTGAACTCTCAAGAGAATATGCCCAGTGTTGCTGATCGGTGATGTTTTAGACACGAATACCTGCCGCTCCTACCTACCGTCCCCCCAGCCTGGAATGTACTCCTCTTATCGCCTCATTTTTCACATGAAAGTTCCCGCAGCCTCGGGCCGCACCCACCAGGGCACGTCTCTGCCCATTACAGGTTGTTCTCCACCGCTCGCCCTCGGTAACCTAGGTAACCTGTAAACCCCACTGAACTGCAGGTTGCCTGACCCTGTTTTTGCTTTTTAGAAAGTTGAGATGCCTACCGTTTTCAGCGAAAGCCATCAGACTGCAAAGCGATATCTGACAAAACAAAAAAATTGAAAATAGGGGTAATTTCAAAGCGAACTGGGCAAAACAAGGCATGAGATCTTAGTAGTAGTTAACTTGTTTCAAAGAGATGGCATAGAAGCTGTGTGGCTGGGGGTCTGTCCTTTTAGTAATAGTTCAGTTCCTTTTTATTTTTTAAACTTCCCTTTTTTTTCCCGCTAAACTGCATATTACTAACTTATAATAATTGATTAGGGTGTAGCTTTCCTTTTTATCAGAGAAATGCAAGCTGGGTTGAGGTGCCCAAACAACACTCACTTGCTTATTCAGGGTCGAATAGACTGGGCTGATCTCAGCCACATTCAGCTGTGTACATGGATTAGCACTTAACTTTCATGACCACCTATTTCAAGGATTGTCCTTGCAAATCAGTTGGAAGCAAAGCCTTTAATAAGAATAACAGTTTCTGTGCCTTATTTTTTTCTTTACTAGTTGATTCCAGGAGTGAATTCCAAGAAGATGCAAATGTGTTTTGACTGGGGTCCAGGGGAGATGCTGGTGTGTGAGACCTCCTTCAACAAAAAAGGTACTTATTATTATTTTTTCTTACAGATGATCTAGGCACATTTAGTTGTTGGTTTTTTTTTCCCCTTTATTCTCTCAGATTTGACTAGTTGAGACATGATACAGTTGAACTTACTTTGCACCATTTTTTATTTTTAAAACTTTAGCTGTTTAAGAGTTTCATTGATTGATGAGACCTGGCAGATGTTTGGTCCAGGGGGAAAAAAAGTAACAATATTCTTCCATGTGTTAGAGAAGAGTTTCTTTTCTTTTTTTTTTTTTCTTTTTTCTTTTTTTATTGATTTCAGAGAGGAAGGGAGAGGGAGAGATAGAAACATCAATGATGAGAGAGAATCATCGATCAGCTGCCTCCTGCACGCCCCCCACTGGGGATCGAGCCCACAACCCGGCATGTGCCCTTGACTGGAATCGAACCTGGGACCTTTCAGTTCTCAGGCCGATGCTCCATCCACTGAGCCAAACCAACCAGGGCGAGTTTCTTTTCTTTAAAATTGATTTTTAGAGAGATGAGGGGAGGAAGAGAGAGAAACATGGATGTGAGATAGGAACAGCAGTTGGCTGCTTCCTACACACCACCTACTGGGGATCCAGCCGAAACCCAGGCATGTGCCCTGATCTGGAATTGTAACAGCAACAGGGACAACACCCAACCAACTGAACCACACTGGCCCGGGCTTTTCTCTTCTTTTTTAGAGAATCTCTTTTCTTTCTTTTTATTTTCTTTTATATTTTTATTGATTTCAGAGAGGAAGGGAGAGGGAGAGAGAGATAGAAAGATCAATGATGAAAGAGAATCATTGATCGGCTGCCTTCTGCATGCACCACACCAGGGATGGAGCCTACAACCTGGGCATGCGCCCCGAACGGGAATCGGACCATAACCTCCTGGTTCCTAGGTCGATGCTCAATCACTGAGCCACGCTGGCCAGGCATCTTACTGAGTTTTACAAAATAGGCTAATATTAAGTGAATTTACTTTTTTCAGTAGAGTTTGATTGATGGAGGTGAAAGGTAGTTTCCAACTATGCTAGTCTGCTGAGGTGTAAAGTCGGAGAATAAGCATTTATATTTAGAAATTCTTGTGTGGATACTTGGTAAGTGGTCATTTATATAATTTTTAATAAATGAAATTAGTGGCTAAAAGTTGAAGCTTTTGTAATTAGATAGTAAAAAAATTTATAGTGGGTTCTTCTATGATGCTGATAGATGTTAAAAAAATTTTTTAAAAATCTTGTTTCAGGAAAATCAGAGACGGTGCCAAGCTGCCCTTTTATCTATATCGTCCGGAAAGATGTAGATGTTTACTCTCACATCTTGAGAAAACTCTTCAATGAATCCCATGGAATCTTTGTGGGCCTCCAGAGAATTGAAGAAGAATTGACTGGAAAATCCAGGAAAGCTCAGTAAGTAGGCTGCTAATAGGTGCTGCAGTGCACAACTAAATTGTGAAAAGCCAAATGAGATGCATTCTTGACCTTTTGCACGGTGGATGGCCCTCCTGGAAAATGAGGGTCTCCTGGTTCTGTTCCAGTTTCTGTGCTATGCATTGTAAGTGGTCAGCAGTGGAAGTGTCTTACAGGGAATGTGCAAATGGTGTTGATTGACTTTCTGGCTTGATAAGGTTTCTTTGTTTATATTCCTACTCATTTACTCTCCAAAGAAGAAAATTTAGATCAAATAAGCACCTGAGAGTCACTGAAAGAGGTCACACTATTAGAAGATTTTGAAATTAATACAAAAATGAATTTTGTTTTGTTTTTAAAGAATTACTGTTAAGGTATTTTTTGGCAAAAGACTAGAAAACTATTGTACTATTTATAAACTAGGATTGAGGTGTGGTTCATAAGTTAACAGCATCAATGATTTTAGCAAGAATGCCACATGTACATGGGGTTCATGATGTTGATGTTTTATTATTACTGGTGAGGTTGACCTTGATCACTTGGTTAATGCAGTTTCTTCACTATAAAGTTATAGTCTTTCCCTTGGTAACTAATAAGTATTTGGGGGGGAAACTTTAAGACTATGCAAATCTTCTCAAATTTTCAACCACTGATTTTAGTGTCCATCATTGGCTCTCATCTGCAACAATATCAGTATGGAATCATGGATACTTACTTTATTCCATGTATTGTATTGTATTTTACTTCTTTTATTGTTCAACTTGTTCCCCCTTTGGCCATTAAGAGCTCCTTCAACTTGGCTCTGTCTTTCAGCAAGCTCCTGTCACCTATTCTATCTCTCTGTTACCACAGAGGTTCCAGACTCATCTTGGATGTCATTTCATTTTTTGTAGATTGGTTCGAGTGAGTAAAAACTACCGATCAGTCATAAGAGCATGCATGGAGGAAATGCACCAGGCAGCAAGTAAGGATTTGTGTGTGTGTGTATGTGATAGTAATTAAAGTATTTATCTGGATATAGCCGAAACCGGTTTGGCTCAGTGGATAGAGCGTCGGCCTGTGGACTGAAAGGTCCCAGGTTCGATTCCGGTCAAGGGCATGTACCTGGGTTGCAGGCACATCCCCAGTAGGAGATGTGCAGGAGGCAGCTGATCGATGTTTCTAACTCTCTATCTCTCTCCCTTCCTCTCTGTAAAAAATCAATAAAATATATTTAAAAAAAAAATAAAGTATTTATCTGGATATAAATACTACAAGGTAAAAGCTGATTGACATTCCAGTTCAAAACTCTCACTTTTCTATCTTAATTTTTTGTCAATCATCTTGAGTATTTTTTTCAAGTTAGAATGTACAGAGTTGACAGGTACAAGGAAGCCTAAAGGGCCAGATTAAGGATTTAAAAAAAAAAAGATTTAAGCAATGTTTTCTTTCTTTTTTCTTTATATTTTAATTGATTTCAGAGAGGAATGGAGAGAGAGAGATAGAAACATCAATGATGAGAGAGAATCATTGATCAGCTCCCTCCTGTAGCTGGAGCCCGCAACCTGGGCATGTGCCCTGACCAGAAATCAAACAGTGACCTCCTGATTCATAGGTTGATGTTCAGCCACTGAGCTACACCAGCTGGGCCAAATTAAGGATTTTTAAAAATGTCATCCCCAGTTCTTTGACCTCGGTGATTTAAAGTCACCATAACCACGAGAGCCACGTGACTTCTGGATGTCAGATAGTCTTGTATAACATGGTGTTCTCAGTGTTTGCTGTGTTGCAGTTAAATGTGCCACTTCTAACTTCAGGGTCTTGGTTTGAGAATCATTGATGTACAACAAAAAGATATGAAGCATTAAAAAAAAATCTATATTATAGTGAAAATGGTGGTCATTAGAAGAAACAAAGGCATAAGCTACAGAGCCTGATATGTGAAGTTACAACAATGAGACTGAAAGTTCCATTGCTCACTTAGAATGTTTTATGTTTTGTTAGTTGCTGCTAAAGATCCAGACAGCAGTCGCCAGTTCAGCAGCCAGGTAAGGGCTCTGCCTTTGTTGTTGGCACCATTATGTCTTCCTGTGTCCTCAGCACCCACCTGGAGTGGCTTTGCAATCACTCTTTTTTGCAGCCCTCTATTCTTTCCAGGTAGACAGGCAACTCCTTGGGGTGGTAAGGATCTTTTTCAACTTCTAGTGCCCCTTCAAGGCCTAGCATGTTGAAACAAAGGATGTGCTTGATAAATACTTGTTAAGTTTTCAGTCCTTAGGGGAAATATAAATCCTAACCACATTGTGTCACCTGAGGGTAGAGAGCTGAGCTTTTGGAACCACTGCTTGGTCTCATATACTGTACTCAACTCATGAAACCAGCATTTACTGGGCTGCAGGTTCTCATCCTTTAGTTGGAGCTGGATGAGGGCTTAAAGAATTCTCTTTCTTTCTTAGACTCTTTTAAAAAATAATTTTATTTCTCAATTACAGTTCACATTCAGTATCATTTTATATTAGTTTCAGGTGGTTAGACATAAAATTTACGGAGTGATCCCCCAAATAAGTCTATTACCCATCTGGTACCCTACATAGTTAGTGACGACATTCCTTATGCTATAGTTTATGGCAGAATCGTGTGTGTTTTTCTTCACATCAAGAGTTTATTGCCCTAGCGGGTTTAGCTGAGTGGATAGAGTGTCGGCTTGCAGACTGAAGGGTCCGGGTTCATTTCTAGTTAAGGTCATGTACCTTGGTTGCAGGCTTGATCCCCGGCCCTCATTGGAGCTCATGTGGGAGGCAACCAAATGATGTGTCTCTCTCACATCGATGTTTTTCTCTCTTTCTCTGTCTCTCCCCCTCACTTCCACTCTCTGTAAGAATCAATGGAAAAATATCCTCAGATGAGGATTAACAAAACCAAACCAAAGAAGTTTACTAAGGGAAAGTCTATGGCAGAATCTTTTTTTAAAAAAAATATATTTTATTGATTTTTTACAGAGAGGAAGGGAGAGAGATAGAGAGTTAGAAACATCGATGAGAGAGAAACATCGACCAGCTGCCTCCTGCAAACTCCCTACTGGGAATGTGCCCACAACCAAGGTACATGCCCTTGACCGGAATCGAACCTGGGACCCTTGAGTCCGCAGGCTGACGCTCTATCCACTGAGCCAAACCGGTTAGGGCCTATGGCAGAATCTTGATGCTATTCAAACTCAGTCATTTATAGGGAATGATGCACTGTTTCTCAAGTCAGAAAGCATCTATTTCCCCTTACAAATAAGCTATTCTGTGTTTGTGCATAGAAGGGTGGTGGAGAAGGGAAGAATGTCTATTTCTAAGGGCAAGTTTATTTTGGGGTCTTATATTGGGTTTGGCTTTTCATAGACTATTTCCTAAACTCCATTCCTTTGAATATCAACTTTATAATTTTTGCTGTATCTTTATATTTCTCATAATATTACTGAATATTTTTCTAAAAATTATCTCCTTTATTACTCAAATAAAGCCTCTTTCTAAATCATAATCATCAAGATCATGGGTGTGATGAGCTAGTTATTAAATATATTTTTGTTGGTTTTAGAGAAAGAGGAAGGGAGGAGAGAGACAGAGACAGACAAACATCGCTGCAAGAAAGAAACATCGATTGGTTGCCTCCCTTAAGTGCCCTGATTGGGGACCAAACCTTCAATCTGGGCATGTGCCCCGACAGAATCGAACTGGCCACCTTGTGGTTCCTGGGACGATACTCAACCAACTTAGCCATATCAGCCAGGGCAGCTATTTTTTTCTAATGTACATTAAACTAAGACCACAACCATTAAAAACACACACACGTTAGTTTGCATCCCACCTTCTAAAATCCTCTCACTGGCTTTGGGAAACCTGCCATAGGAGTACTCAGTAAATGTTGACCATCATGTGATTCAAGCCCGGCTTGGTTCCTATGTTCTCAGAGTAAATCCTGGGAATGTTTTCAGTCAAAATCGTGTCTCCATTTCTCCCTTAGGTCTCCATCCTGTCCGCCATGGAGCTCATTTGGAACCTTTGTGAGATTCTCTTCATTGAAGTTGCCCCAGGTGAGCATGGACTCTTTCTGTCAGCATCAGAGCTGTCCCCTGCCCGTCCTCTTTGTCTTTCCTGTGTGTTGTGATGGGTGCTTTGTTGCCTAGGATGCTCTTTTCACCAGCACAACCATCAGCGAGCATTAATGGCAGCCAGAGAAGCCTGTCGCCGTGTCAGGTTCTGCAGAAAGAATCAGACAGATTGCCTCCCAGAAACCTAAAGTGTTAGGCGGATGACCCTGGACAAATACCAAGAAAACAGACAGTAAACTAGTGTGTGAAAGGGGTGGTCGTCGATATTTGTGTCCTGGACTGGTCCAGCTTCAGAAAGTTTTAGGAGAAGCTGGGGGAGAGGCACAGTGGCTTCCTCACAGCTTGAGAAGGAACTAACCTGCCAACAGCTGGATGTCAGACTTCTAGCCTCCAGAAATGTGAGACAGATTTTTGTTGTTTGTGTTTTGTTTGTTTGTTTTAAAAAAAAAAAAAAGGAAATGGAAAAGAAAGTTTTAGGGATTTGTGGAAGCGTTAGGCTGTGGGAGGCAAAGTCACTTTGAGTTCTGTTGCTAATGATTGGGGCAGGGACAACTCTGTGTGTTAGCTGTCCACTTTGAATTAGTCTGTTGGTCTTGATTAAATTGTGGTCAGTACAGTGTCCTGGCGTGAGTGGGCTGTCTGTGGGATTGGTACAGGCCTTTTTCTTTTTTAAATATATTTCATTGATTTTTTACAGAGAGGAATGGAGAGGGACAGAGAGCCAGAAACATCAATGAGAGAGAAACATCGATCGGCTGCCTCATGCACACCCCCCACTGGGGATGTGCCCGCAGCCAAGGCACATGCCCTTGACCGGAATCGAACCTGGGACCGTTCAGTCCGCAGGCCGACCCTCTGTCCACTGAGCTAAACCGGTCAGGGCTCTACAGGCCTTTTTTGTATTTTAAGGGTCTATGTTTGCTCTTATCCAGGAATAAGTGTTAATAATCTCTTTGCAGTCCTAACTGTTTATTCATTCTCCTGCTAAGGAACTGAAAAGTACAATTTCTTGTTGGTATGCTTCTCTGCAGTAGATTTTTTGTGGGTTTAACACCTGAGGATATTTTTCCATTGATTTTTAGAGAGAGAGGAAAGAGAGGGAGAGAGAGAGAAACATCAATGTGAGAGACGTTGATTGGTTGCCTCCTGCACACACCTCAACTAGGGCCGGGGAACTTACAACCAAGGTATGTGCCCTTGACCGAAATTGAACCCAGGACCCTTCAGTCCATGGGTCAACAATCTATTCACTAAACCAAACAGGCTAGGGCTGTCAAAAATGTTTTTATTGTTGCACATGTAGCATTAGTACCAGTTCCTAAATGGCTGCTACTTACATAGCCATTGAGTATTGACTAGTCATGAAGAGTCTGGAGGCTGGGGTGAGAGTGGTGTTGGTGGTGAGGTCTGGGCCTTGTGTGCAACCCTTTTTTTAAAATATGTATATTTTTTATTGATTTAGAGAGGAAGGGAGAGGGACATCAGTGAGGAGAGAGAGGGTCATTGATTGTCTGCCTCCTGCACGCCCCACACTGGGGATCAAGCCTGCAACCCAGGCATATGCCCTGACCAAGAATCGAACCCTGACCTCCTGGTTCATAGGTCGAAGCTCAGCCACTGAGCCACACCGGCCAGGCTGTTCAACCCTTTCTAGGATTCAGTGAAAGCTGTTGCTGCCTGACACAGGAAGTGTTCCATAAAAGCCCATTTGCTAGTCCAGTCCTTTATTCAGGACCACATGTATATACTCATTTAAGAGGGACACCCCTTTTCTACAAAGCTCGTCTGCCCTACATTCTCTGTACGATGGGAAAGTGGAATTTGCCGCACATGAATGTGTGACGAGAGTCTCTCCCCCCAGCCGGCCCGCTCCTCCTCCTCCTCCTTGACTGGGTCCGACTGCACGTGTGTGAGGTGGACAGTATGTTGGCAGATGTTCTGGGCAGCGAGAACCCAAGCAAACACGAGAGCTTCTGGAAGTTGGTAAGGACCTTGTGCAGGCTGGGCCTCCCCTTCTCCCACCTCAGGTCCTGTTTCCCCAGTGCGGGCAGGCAGGCCTGAGGGTTGCTTCCTGAGCCTGCCTACACCTGGCCTGGCTCTTCCTGTCTGTAATTATGGAAACACCCTTAGATCCTTTTTCCCTGCTCCACGGGCAAGTTTAGAACTAAGTTATCATGTTAAAAAAGTAATGCTTTGTAGACTTTCCAGTGAGAAGGGAAATTTGGTTTCTTTAGGCACCTAAGGGAGAGAAGACATGAATACAAAACCGATGCTTGGGGTTGGGGGTTGGGTGTTGATGTAAATGAACTTGAGGGGTTGTTTTGAGGGGATAGGAATGTTCTAAAACGATTATGATGGTGCCCAACTCTGCAAACTTACTAAAACGAATTATACACTTAAATAGGTGAGTATTTATAGTGTGTAAGTTATAACTCAATAAAGCTATTAAAAACAAAAAGATTGATGATCCCAGAGTCATTTGGGATGATCAGTTTGTAAGTCATCATGTGTGCCAGGGAGGTGCATGTGTATGTATGTGAGAGCAATACTTTTTCCATTCACCTCTACTGACCTGTGACCCAATTGGGAGGGACCAAGGAGGGGGTTGCTAGTTGACCCGAATAATGGAAAGTTGATTAAATTTATAAAATCTGGAGTTCAGGTCAAGACTTGTTGCCTTTGAGGTTATTTTGGGGCCTTTGGTCCAGGACATCAGTACAGCTAAGGGGAGAGCCTTCACTCAGGAAGTATTGGGTCCAGATTTTTAATCTGATTCATTCATTCACTGAGATTTCATTGAGGGCTACTCTTTGCAAGGCACAAGCATGACCAAAGAAGGCAAAGATTTCTGCCTTGCGGAGACATTTCCTGCACAGGAAGTAGGAAATAGAGAAACAAGTAAAGCATGTACCATGTCTAATAGTGACGGCTTTGGAGAGAAATAAAGCAAGCACGGAATTGCGAGTGGGAGAGGGAGTCAGAAGGAGCTGAGGAGGGGAGCTGTGCAGATGAAGGGAGGAAGGGCATTCCCAACAGCGAGGCCTGTAAATGCTGCGTCCGTGAGGCAGAGTGGGACGAGGACGGCAAGGAGACCAGTGAGCCGGGAGCAGCGGGAGCAAGAGGGAGAGTTGGGGAGTTAAGGACAAGGCCAGATCGTAGAGGACCCGCTGGGCTGTCCTAAGGATGTTAACTTTCAGAGAGGGAATAACGAACAGGAACCGTGCTCGGTGGTGCCACACTGCCCGGTTAGCATTCCAGCTCTGCCTCTTACTAGCTGTTAGGTCATGAATGAGTTCCTTCACAGCCTTCAGGTTTTCATCTGTACAGTAGAGGGAACAACACTTACCCATAGGGCTGTTATGATTAAATTAGTTAAAGGGCGTAATTGTGTATAAATTAGTTGATAGATACAGTAAAGAGCTTCTGTTTTATTCCTGGGTCAGGTGGGGGAAGGGGGATGTTGGAAAGTTGAGCAAAGGAGCGCCATGACCTGACTTAGGCTTTGGAAGGCTCTTCTGGCTGCTCTCCTGAGGACAGTGAGGCCAGAGCAGAGAGATACCAGAGTGGAGGCCATGGTACTAAACCATGCAAAGATGGGGGTGACTTGGACAAGCGCAGGAGCTGAGCACAGGAGCTGGTGAGAAGTGATTAGGTTCTGGATGCAGTTTAAAGACAATTGGTGGGGTTTGCTAATGGACTGAATGTGGGTATGTGAGAATAGAACAATGTGGGAAGATCAGGTTGGTGAGCTGGAGGTGACCGGGTGCTTGCTTTTGTAAGCATGTTATGATGCCTGTGAGAGCCAAGTGGAGATATTGACTGGGCAGTAGGAGATGTGAGCCTGGAATTCAGAGAAGGAAGGCCAGGATAGAGAGAAAAATTGGGGACTTGTCAGCATATATATATATCCTTGGCTTTTTTTTTTAACATGACGTCTAGTAAAAAAAAATTTTTTTGACTTTTACATATGTGCTTGTGTGCATATACTGTTGATTTTCATTATTCGTGATAGGTCTATAAAGGTGCCTGGAACAGTGAACTGGCGATTGCTGGATCACTGCTTCTAGGGGAAATACAGACCCTCTGGTCACAACCGTTTTGTCAGCTGATCACTATATAGTCCTCTTATATGTTTCTGTTCAAAGGCACCTTATTTATTTATTTATTTAAAAAATATATTTTATTGATTTTTTACAGAGAGGAAGGGAGAGAGATAGAGAGTTAGAAACATCGATGAGAGAGAAACATCGATCAGCTTAAAGGCACGTTATTTAAATTGTGTTGTTGACTGATTGACATTGAACTCACGCCAGCAGCACTATACAGCACTTCGTGCCTGTACGAAGCTTATCTATCGTGTTTGGGGCACATCACACCCTTCTTTGCACTTAGGGACCCTGCATAGCAATTTAGCACTATGCTTGGGGGCCCGATAAAAGCATAAAAGTGCAAACAATCTTGGCACTAAACAGATTGTGAGAAAGACACTTGTTTAGTGTGAGAGCTGATACAAGAAGGCAGAGCGCTACTTGTCGCTCAGCTGGAAATGTGCGCACCAGGTGACTCAAAGTGGTTGCTGCTCTGCACGTATCCGCAAGTGATGGTGATGGCACCTCGAGGACTGATTTGGGGTTACAGATAAATTTTAGCAGGTAGGCAAATTTACAGATATGGACTCTGAATAAAGAGGATTGACTGCACTTACATCAAGTGTATGTATATATATGTATGTGTATTTGAACTGAAACCTTTATGAACCAATAATTTATTTGATACTTCTGATATTTTTTGTTTCATTTATTGTTTAAACTGTAATGGACTACACTCAGTTTCTTTTTTTTTCTTAAAATATTTTTATTGACTTTAGAGAGGAAAGGAGAGGGAGAGAGAGAGAGATAGAAACATCAGTGATGATAGAGAATCATTGATCGGCTGCCTCCTGCACGCCCCCTACTGGGGATTGAGCCTGCAACCGAGGTACATGCCCTTGACCGGAATTGAACCGGGACCCTTCAGTCCGCAGGCTGATGCTCTATCCACTGAGCCAAACCAGCTAGGGCTACCCTGTCAGTTTCAAAAGCATGGTTCACCTGCAGCCGTGTCAAATTCGGTGCCTGCCCCCCATGGCAGGCATTGGTCCAGAAGGCTGCCATAGAAACACTGTGGCACATGGGCCCTGGTCCCCTCTGCTGGGCCTCAGGGATAAATTTGGCTACAGACACCAAGCTCCTAGACCTGGAGGCTGGGGTGGTGGGGGCGGGGGGGCGGGAAGCATGGTTCAGATTAAAGCCATAAGATTGGATGAGCTAGATGACCTCTGGAGGGAAGAAGCCATCACGCTTCCCCAAGGCTAGGAAGCCAGAGTGTGGACTCTGGGGAGGGCTTCTGGGCCTCCCATGAATGCTCATGTTCTTGGGTGTCCCCCAGGTGACCATTTTGGTGCTGCAAGGCAGGCTGGACGAGGCCCGGCAGATGCTCTCCAAGGAAGCCGACGCCAGCCCCACCTCTGCAGGCATGTGCCGAGTCCTGGGGGACCTGATGAGGACAATGCCCGTTCTCAGCGTACGTGGGAGCAGCCCTCTCTGAGGGTCATGGTGGGTGGGTTCATTCGTTAAGCACAAGGGGTTCATGTGGTGATGGTGTCTCACTGCCTCTCTCCCTTAGCCTGGTAACACGCAGACCCTAACAGAGCTCGAGCTCAAGTGGCAGCACTGGCATGAGGAATGTGAGCGGCACCTCCAGGATGGCACGTTCGTCTCCAGTCCTCACCTGGAGTCTCTCTGCAAGGTGTGGGAAACAAGTCCAGGGCGGGTCCAAGATGTCTTCACTTAAGGCTTGTGGCGGCCAGCCCAGTGCCGGCAGAAACTTGGTCCTCCTTGGCCAGGGCTATCCACTCTCTGAGGAAGGAGAGGGCATCCAGACCAGGTGCTCTCGCTGAGCTGCGGAGTTACAGAGAGCTCCCCTGGAGCTGAGGGAAAACGTCTTTCTCCTCAGATCATGTTGGGAGACGAAGCTGCCTTGTTGGAGCAGAAGGAGCTGCTGAGTAACTGGTATCATTTCCTAGTGACCCGGCTCTTGTACTCTCATCCCACAGTAAAGCCCATTGATCTGCATTTCTATGCCCAGGTGAGTCAGCTCCATGGGGTGGGGTGGGGAGTAGGGGTCCTGGGGCTCTGCTCCCTGCTCGGTCATTTTCAGTGTGTGGCCTCTGCGTTGAACCTTCCTGAAGAACTGCAAGGGGCTTTCCTTTGGCCCTGTTAAAGGGCCCATCACCCTTCTCCAGGGTTCCCTGCACAGTAGCCCTGCCAGCCCCTTTGAGTCTCTGCTTCCGTCCGGGGATTGACTGGGTCACCACCTTCCCACAGTCCAGCCTTGACCTGTTTCTGGGAGGTGAGAGCAACCCAGAGCCCCTGGACAACATCCTGATGGCGGCCTTCGAGTTTGACATCCACCAAGTGATCAAGGAGTGCAGGTAGGACCGCTGTGCCACTGGCATTCTAACCATCTTTAGGTGGGTTCAGTGGCATTAAGTACATTCACAATGTTGTGCAGCTGTCACTGCCCTCCTTTTCTAGAATGTCCTGCTCCTTTTTTTTTTTTTAATATATATTTTATTGATTTTTTACAGAGAGGAAGGGAGAGGGACAGAGAGTTAGAAACATTGATCAGCTGCCTCCTGCACATACGCCACTGGGGATCAAGCCTGCAACCCAGGCATGTGCCCTTGACAAGAATCGAACCCAGGACCCTTCATTCTGTAGGCTGACGCTCTATCCACTAAGCCAAACTGGCTAGGGCCAGAGCAGGTATTCTACACCAGTCCTCTCCCCAGAAGGGTTTCTCATCATTGTGATCAACGTTCAGCAAGGTAGGAAAGGGAGTCTTATGCATAATGAGTCGGAGGTAAAGCTTTCCAGAAATCCATGTATAGGAAGTACATCAGGAAGCATTTACCCTCCCTTCTGGGCAGCCTGGACAAGTGGGTGTTGCACCAAAGACTCCCAGAGGGAGAGAGTGGGCACGGCAGCACACGGCCTTCCTCAAGCACCAGGTTCACTCTCCCCTCGCCTGGGTGGATCCTAGTAGATCGGGGCACTGGGAAGGGTCCCCTCCCGCTACATGCTCTTCCTGTTTGGGGCAAAAGAAAGCCAAGGCTTCAAGAAAATGATGCTAGATTTGGAGAAAAGGGTTTTGTGTCAATATGTTTTTTTACAGACCTGTAAAATATAGACTTTAGTTGGAGCTTGAAGAAGACACAGAATTTGGCTGATATCTGAGTGGAGGAGTTAGTGAGAATAACTTAGAAAGGCATACATGTTATTGTTTGGCTTTGTCTCTAATTGGAAATAATAGGCATTCCTAAACGTGCTGTCTGTTAGAGCAGGGGGGTATTTTCCACCAGGGCTTCCTTCATAGCCACGTCTGGATTTTTAGGAACAAAATAGATTTGAGCAGAACAAGGAGGAAAGACAGTAAAAGGGAAAGCATCTTGTTCTTTTGGTGACAGTAGGAGAAAAAGAAGTGCCAATCAAGAGGGCTGGCTCTTATAAATGGCTTAGAAAACGGCATCACCCTCATGCCAGTTACACCAGGGAAAGAAAGATGAGGCTCACAAGCCCTCAGTCTGGGCACCTCTGCCCTGGCAAGCAGGAGGACCTGAGGTTGTTCTGTTAGCTGTGAATCTTGGAGCTTAGGTTTTTCTGATCAGGAAGCTACTTCTTACCCCATTTTGAAAGAGGTGCTGAAAAGCAAGTCTCGGGACCTCATCCCAGGAATTGGGAGAAGGGCTGTAGTGTCTTCACAGAGTAGCAGAGTTTTAGAAATTTTCCCTCCTGGACAGGGAGGGTTGGACTTGGGGTCTTGCAGGCACTTGATTTCTCATGGTTTGGACTGGTCAGACCCAAGCTTAGTTCCCAGGGGAGCGGAGAGCATCAGTCTGGAGTTGGGCCAGTGCCTGGGTAAGGAAGCCTTGCTGCTGTGGGTGTGATGTCAGCTGGGTTCAGGACGACCCTGGGAAAGCAATGAGGGGAGTCCTTTCTAAAGGCACTAGAAGGGAGGTTTCTACAGGCACCTGCTTCCCCCCGGGTGTCAACTGTGCCAGAAGCGAAGGGGCAGAAAGAGCTAGTGATCCTGAAGTAGAGCATAAAGGCTTGTGGAGGCCCCTGCTGAAGGGCCACGAGTTTGCCTGTTGCCCCCATAGATGAAGGAAGTCAGGAATCCTTCCAGGGCTCATTGCCTCCCCTGTGGCCTGCAGCTTCCCTTAAAAGCCAGTTCCTTTCTCTCCAGCAAAAGGAAGCAGGGAACTGGGCAGGACGGCAGCTTCCTGGTGCCCTGCAAGCCCTCCGCAGGGATTGAACTAAAGGAAACAAACAGGTCTTCCTTCAAAGGAAAGAAATAGGCCTGTTACCTGCTTAAGGGACTGTGAATGCCTTCAAGCCAAAAGGCTAAGGTGAGAGGTGAGTTGACATAATGACAGATAGGAGAGAGGTGAGATTATCAAGGACCAATTTCACTTTTCCCAGTATTTTTGATTTTATCAAAATAGGGGCCACTAGGTATTTTCGGCAGGGCAGTGCCATGAAATTTGTATTTGAGAACGAGCAATCTAGAGTATGGAGAATGGCAAGGCTGGTAGATCAGTCCTAAGGCCAATACAGTCATCTGTGTGGAAAGTGGTGATAATAATAGTTAATGTTTATTAGGCTGAGAGTTTTTATGGGCTATTTCACTTTATTTTGCATCAAACCTTTGAGATAGGTGCTCTTATTTCATGCTTATGTTACAGATGTGGAAAGTGAGCCCTGGTAAAGTCACCCTGCCAGCTCACAAGGGGCACTATTGGTATTTGGATCCGAAGCCTTTCACCAAAGTCCATACTGTTTGAATTAATGAATGATTACACTTGGGAAACTGCATCTGCCTTAATAGTGTGCTCCATTCACTTTACTTGGGTTGATTTTGCATTATAGAAAGCAACCATTAAAGTTTCTTTTCTCTCTCCCGATTTAAAAAATAGCCAAGTATTATCTACAAATACAGAAAGGCCTACACCAAGTAACAAATGAAAAATATAACTCAGAGTCACGCATACACACTGACAGTAGCACATTAGTGTGCTCTCTACAAAATGACCCTGGAGAGTTTACAAACAGGTGCTGATATTAATAGTTGTCTCCTCTGCCGAGACCGGTTTGGCTCAGTGGATAGAGCGTCGGCCTGTGGACTGAGGGGTCCCAGGTCCGATTCCGATCGAGGGCATGTACCTGGGTTGCGGGCACATCCCCAGTAGGGGGCGTGCAGGAGGCAGCTGATCGATGTTTCTCTCTCATCGATGTTTCTAACTCTCTATCTCTCTCCCTTCCTCTCTGTGGAAAATCAATAAAATATATTTAAAAAAAAATAGTTGTCTCCTCTAAGTCCTTTAGAGGGCTCTAGAAACGTTCATTTTTAACAGTGGTCCCAGATGATTCTAGATTTTGATTAAAAGTGTGGTTTGGATGCCCTAACCAGTTTGGCTCAGTGGATAGAGTGTCGGCCTGCGGACTCAAGGGTCCCAGGTTCGATTCCGGTCAAGGGCATGTACCTTGGTTGCGGGCACATACCCAGTGGGGAGTGTGCAGGAGATAGCTGATCAATGTTTCTCTCTCATCGATGTTTCTAACTCTCTATCCCTCTCCCTTCCTCTCTGTAAAAAACCAATAAAATATATTTTTTTAAAAAGTGTGGTTTGGAGAATGACTTTTCTTTTTAAAAAATATGTTTTTATTGATTTCAGAGAGGAAGGGAGAGTGAGATAGAAACATTAATGATGAGTGAGAATAATTGATTGGCTGCCTTCTGCACGCCTCCTACTGGGGATCAAGCCCGCAACCCAGGCATGTACCTTTGACAAGAATCGAACCCAGGACCCTTCAGTTCACAGGCCGATGCTCTATCCACTGAGCCAAACCAGCCAGGGCTGGAGAATGACTTTTAATCTTCATTGTCAAATCACATACACAATAAAATTATAAATCATGTAATTGAACAAAAAATAACTTTATACAAAGTATTGATACCTAAACACAAGATGGTTTTTAAAATGAAATCACATGTATATAGTTGTATTCACAAAGTACACTAATCAACAGCTTTACAGTGCGGAACATCACATCCAAATGCAAATGAAGATATTCCTCTGAATTCGGTGTTTCATTGAGCATCAGAAACCACCAATCTTTTAGTCCTTTTTTTGTCCATTAGTCTCAGTCCTCATTTTCTGCATCTGATTGGATCCCTGGATTGTATCTCGTGTGACATTTCGGTGGTCCCTCGTCAGTCCCCATGTAACAGAGAAACTTCTCACTCTGTGCTCTCATTACTGTCCCTCCCACCCTTTAAAAATATATATATTTTTATTGATTTCAGAGAGGAAGGGAGAGGGAGATAGAAACATCAATGATGAGAGAATCACTGATTGGCTGCCTCCTGCACACCCCCTGCTGGGGATGGAGCCCACAACCTGGGCACGTGCCCTGATTGGGAATCGAACCATGACCTCCTGATTCATAGGTCGAGGATCAACCACAGCCAGGGTGACAGGGCCCTCCCATCCTTTTTAAGCAAAGCACATGTGGGGTTCCTGCTCATGTCCCACTCATGTGGGCCATGGCTTCTCACCCTGACTTTCCTTCTCGCCTTGGTGTCTGAACCTACAGCATCGCCCTAAGCAACTGGTGGTTTGTGGCCCATCTGACCGATTTGCTGGATCACTGCAAACTCCTCCAGTCCCACAACCTCTAGTAAGTGTGCATGGCACGCCCACCCTTTTCCCCCCACCTCCCAGGCTCTCAAGGGGTGAGCTGAATGCCTAGAAGGAATGTTGGGCTGCGGAAGGGGGCCCTGAATGGAGCAGACCAGGAGTCTTGGTCTCATCATATGTTTTATTCCAGCTTTGGATCCAACATGAGAGAGTTCCTCCTGCTAGAATATGCCTCGGGGCTGTTTTCTCATCACAGGTAGGAAGGCCCCAAGGGATGACAGCAGGGTGCTCTTCAGCATGCGGGTGCATTGGAACTTGGACTGTTCCCTGAAGGCTATCGTGGTCTAGAGATGAGCCATCTTGGGGGCCAATCCCAGACTCCACGGCAGCACCTAGACAGGCCCTCATGTCTGTCCTCCTTGGACCTTTGCAGCTTGTGGCAGCTGGGGGTGGATTACTTTGACTACTGCCCTGAGCTGGGCCGAGTTTCCTTGGAGCTGCACATTGAGCGCATCCCTCTGAGCACCGAGCAGAAAGCCCTCAAGGTGCTGCGGATTTGTGAGCAGCGGCAGATGACTGAGCAAGGTGAGTCGGCCTCCGCTCGGCATGGGCCTCTGTTCATACCATGCCAGCCAGACTGGAGAGAGGTCAGGAAGCGGCTGCCAAAAAAGGAAACCGAACACAGGAACATGACTGGGGAGGGACAGCGAGCTAGGGATTCATTGGGACCTAGAAGCAATCAAGCACGTTGCCTTTTTATTTTACTTCTTTTTTTTAAAAAAATATATTTTATTGATTTTTTACAGAGAGGAAGGGAGAAGGATAGAGAGTTAGAAACATCGATGGGAGAGAAACATTGATCAGCTGCCTCCTGCACACCCCCCACTGGGGATGTGCCTGCAACCAAGGTACATGCCCTTGACCGGAATCGAACCCGGGACCCCTCAGTCTGCAGGCCAACGCTCTATCCACCGAGCCAAACCGGTTAGGGCACTTATTTCTTTTTAAAAAATATTTTTATTGATTTCAGAGAGGAAGGGAGAGGGAGAGATAGAAACATCAGTGATGAGAGAGAATCATTGATGGGCTGCCTTTTGCACGCCCCCTACTGGGAATTGAGCCATGACCGCCTGGTTCATAGGCTGACACTCAGCCAGTGAGGCACACTGTCCAGAAGAGCACGTTGCCTTTTTAAAAATGTTACCCACCCACTTCCCTCATGCTTACTCCAAGAGGTCAGGGCTGGGTCAGCTTTGAGTTTGCCTGTCCCGAGTGAGTTGCTGTTGCCAGATAAGGCTGGCTCTGGGGAAGCAGGACCAGAGGTGGTTTTGAAAGAACAGGGAGGAAATGAAGTTTGCCCCTTCTCTTCTCATTGTTGCGTGATAAAAGCCTAAGTTATTCTTCCCAGAGGCACTTGTGTGTTCATGACTGAAAGCATGTGGCATTCAGGACCCAAGGGATGATGGGATTTTTGGCACCTGGAACCATAATGGAAGAGCTGATCGGGGGGGAGCAAGAAATACCTTATTGCCACCCCTGAAATCAAATCAGCTCACAAAGCCGATCCTGTCAGGGTGGGTCATACTATTAACACCAGGAGGCAATTTATAACCCCAGTTCTGCCAACCAAGCTGCATTTGCGGCCTGTGGGGGAGGCTGGAAGGCTGAGAGGAGGTGGGAGGGCTGCTCCTTTCCCAGCAGGGTTTAGGAATGATTCGTAGGATGAAGGATTCACCTTTTCCCTTTTTGCCTGCAAAGTTCGCAGCATTTGTAAGATCTTAGCTATGAAAGCTGTCCGCAACAATCGCCTGGGCTCCGCCCTCTCGTGGAGCATTCGAGCCAAAGATGCTGCCTTTGCCACTCTGGTGTCAGACAGGTGGGTTCAACCAGTGTCCACTTCCGGGAACTGTCTGGGAAATGGGGAGGCTGAGGAGGTGGGCCTGGGACTGCTTTTCTGATCTCCGGGTCTGGCCTTGCAGGTTTCTCAGGGATTACTGTGAGCGAGGCTGCTTTTCTGATTTAGATCTCATTGACAACCTGGGGCCGGCCATGATGCTCAGTGATCGACTGACATTCTTGGGTGAGTCTCTTGGGGCTCTGTCCCTTAGACAGTTGTCACAAATGGACACTTGTGAAGGTTGGACCTTCTGTTCGAGATTTCTCCAGTGTTTCCTTTCTGTTAAGCCCAAACTCCAAACCACATAGAACCCTGTGTGCCAGACTTTGCAAAGTATATTTTTTGGTAATATTTTATTTTCCAGTAATGTCAAACTTAGAGAAGAGTTATGAAAGTAGTGTAAGGAATGAGGAACTCTCATATACACTTTACCCAAATTCACTAGTTTAAGTGCCTCTACTTTTCTTGGTGCTTCTTAACCTTGACATTTGAAGAGTCAGTTCAGCTCTCTTGTAGAATGTCCTCAATTTGGGTTTATCTGCTGTTTCCTGTGATCAGATTCAGATGTATGTGTTCGGGGCAGAATGCTGCCGAGGTGATGTGCTGTGCTGTGTCCCCTTGTTGGATTTCACTCTGCTCACTTGGTTAAAGTGGCGTCCACCCGCTGTTTCTTCATGCAGCACTGACTTTCCCTTTGATTTAATAATTTGGGGAGAGATACTTTGGAATTACTTAAATGTCTTGTTCCTCATTGAACTTTCCACCCTCTTTGATTTTCTGCCTCTCATTGTTTGTTTTAGTTGGCATCCCAGTGTATGGAAGGCTTTCCCTTCATCCCTGTTTGTAGTCTTTTATTACCTCAAGTAATGGACTCCTGGGTTATTTTGTTCAATCTGTTATAACCTGTAACTCTTGTTTATTTTAATGCTTACATTCTCCCAAGTTTGGCTGGTTTGAGTCTCTTCAAAGTATGTGGTCTCGTTGGTGCCTGAACTTGGGATACAGCTTTGAAGAATGTCCCTGCTCTATGGAATGGCTGGTCTGGCATCTGCTTTCTCTTGTTTAGGGCCAGAGGTGACCTAGTGCTCTTTTTTCCATAGGAAAGTATCGTGAATTCCACCGATTATATGGGGACAAGCGTTTTGTTGATGCAGCTTCTCTTCTCCTGTCACTGATGACTTCTCAGATCGCCCCTCGGTCTTTCTGGATGACACTCCTAACAGATGCCCTACCACTTTTGGAACAGAAACAGGTATAGGTTGAGCCCCAAATGCTTTTCTGCTCTGTTTTGTAGTCCTTGACAGTGCTTCCTCTGTCACTGGTGCAGATGCGCAAACATACATCATCTCCCTGATAGGTGTCCCCAATAGCACCCACCCTGGAAGTCTAATGTCCACCCAAGAAAAACGACTTGATTTAAAATGAGGCCGTTGCCTGCTGACCATGCCCATCCCAGGGCTGGGAGTGAGAATAGAGGTGCTTTTCCCTCCCAGGGCTGCATATACAAAGAACCCCTCTCCAAGGGGATGCAAAGAAGACCATCTCTGAACTTGGGCCAAGGCCCAAATCAGTAGGCCTCAGCTAGAAGCAGCTTCTCTCTCCTAGGTGATTTTCTCAGCAGAGCAAACATACGAGCTGCTGAGATGTCTGGAGGACTTGACCTCAGGACGACCGGTGCATGGAGAACCTGATGTCCAGCAACTCCAGGTCATTTTAGCTTCCTGGGTTGGTTTCACAATAGAGATGAAAAAAGGCTCCCTGTATCTCTGGCTCCCCCCACCTCCTTCCACAAACACTGGCCCCTTACAAACTCCCGTGCCTCTTAAACTGTAACCATGACACACTAACTTTTTAGGAAAAAATGGGGTGATTCTAGTTCTGATCTGTTCTTTGCTGTCAATCAGTTGTGGTGGTCCTGTGCATTCAGCTCTTACATGGAGACTTGCTGGAAGCTCTTGCTGAATGCCAAGTGACCTCGGTCTGCTTTTGGGTAGAGCCCATGGGAGCTTTCAAGGATCACTTCCTGCTGTGCCTCATGCTGGCTCTCTTTGCCCTTAGGATGATGACATAGAGACCACCAAGGTGGAAATGCTGAGACTTTCTCTCGCACGAAATCTGGCTCGGGCAATTATAAAAGAAGGCTCACTGGAAGGTTCCTGAGGCTGGCTGAGAGCTGTTCCCGCACGGTATCTTTGTGTGGCAATGTATATACATTTTTTAAAGAATAAATGTTTTCTTTTGCAAAAATAAGGCAAGTTCTTACAGAGTTCAGCCAGGGAGTTTTTATCTACATCCCCTGTGAACCTGATGCGTAAGCGTTAAGAAAATGCTCATTGTGTTCTTTTTGACATGGAAGTGACTTCCCTGTCTCCCAGAGAAAAAGGTACCCCCACAAGTTACGGTGAGTGCAGTGCCCTCCTGCCTATAATCAGAAACATGGACAGGCGCCTTCAGTGGTTTACTTGTGCTTCTGAAATATGGCCTCACCTGAGAATCATCCGAAACACTGATCTGTTAACTTTCTGGTTATCTCTTTTAAAAAAGAAAAAGGTCCAGGACCCTGTACTTTTAAACAAAAACCTAGGTGATGTCTACCTTTGGAATTCATCAGTGGAGCCCCCTCCCAATGGGGTGAATGGTGTCTGTATTAGAAGAATTCGAAGTAGGGTGAAAATGGTTTTATTTAACATGCAGTAAATAAGGGCAGCAGAGTTGATATATCCAGTATAGCTGTTTGTCATGAAACAGTCACACTCATAAATAATTTTAACGCCTAAACCTCATTGTAAAGGTACAGTTCCAGGGAGCAATCCCACAGACTTTTCCAGGGCTGCGGTAGCCAGCCTCTGGAAAACTCTTGGATTTATTCTGTAAGGAGTGAAATCAGTTCACGTTTGACCTATCTTAACGAAGCAGTGAAACCTGCTTGCCAGAGATGGGAGGGAAGGGGAAGGTGAGTAAGGAAGCCTGGCAAGGAACAGGGAGGAATCCAGGAACGTGGCTTGTGCCACCTTCCCCTGGAGATGGCTCTGAGCCCGTCCAGCTGAGTTCAGGTGAGCTGTGTCCTCTTTCCCCAGCTGGTGGTTCTCACTTTCCTGTTGCCCTGGGAGGCCTACAGGCTGGCACAAGCTAGCTGGGCTGAGCACTGTTCAAGCAATAAGGTCTGGTGACTCGATTCAAGCATGGCCCCCAATCTCACCATCTCCAGACCCAACATCTCGCTGACAGTACCCCTCTGCAGCTGAGGACAGTCAGTTTCTGGGCAGCAGGTAAGTCTAGTGCAATTGCCTGACCCTGAGGCCTCCTGTCTGTGACTTTTGTCCTGACAGGCCATCTGGGGGTAGAGGGAGGCCAAGGCAGGAGGACGTAGAGGGGGGCAGGAATTGTCCTCCCTTCAGGGGCTCGAAGGGCAAGACAGCAGTTTATTTCATGCCAAGCAAGAGGTAGTGAATAGGCTGGCCTGGTCCCACGTTGGGAGGCACACTTTTCGCAGAAAGCTCCGAGTACCTGCTTCGGAGAAGGGGAAACAGTTCTCTTCTGTCTTCTCTCTTAGCCTTAGTTTAGGCTACTTTGGGGCCAAGTTCTGTTTCTAATAGGCTGAGTTCCACGTCCTGCTGAGATGTCCAAAGGACACAGTTTGCCATCGCCAGGGACAAGCACACCCTTATCCAATGGCCATTCCAGACTGGCACTGCCTGTGGAAGGCAGCACACCCCCTCCTTTCTCGTGCCCAGGCCCGTTTGGGACCACTGGACCTTGCCCACCTTCCTGCAGGTAGGAGCCTGCCAGCAAGGGGAGCACAGAGTAGCATGGTGGAGGTGGGCAGTGAGGACCTGGTCCTTGGGGAAGGGCCCCAAGTCTTTTCAGAGACCTCCTCCCTGTGGCAGCGGGGTGCCAGCACGAGGGGAAAACCTACTCCAGCTGTAAGTCTGTGTTCCCAGGGCAACAGTGCAGAGTCCGGGGCCACATCCCGCCCAACAGTACATGGCCACTTCAAGTCACACAGGTAGATAAAAACAGGTCCTTTAAGGGGCCAAAGGAGAGACCATCACAGTTGAGCTCCTGGCAGCAATGCCCAGGGCCCGTTCCATACCAAAGCTCCAGCACTGTGGTCAGGACACGGAGAATGACGACCTGGAGAGCCCTCCTGTCTGCCTCGGGGCAACCTACTTGGGCTTCAAAGTGGAGACGACCGCATCCTTCAGGGTCATAGGTTCCCCCACTGCTCCACAGGAGGGAACTGGTCCACCTCACCCACTTCTGTGCTCAGCTGCTCCCCAAGGGCGAAGGTCAGCCTATATCGAAGCCTTGCCTTCTCCTGCGACAGAGGGGCAGTGTGTGAGACTATAACCTCGAGGTTTTTTGTGCTGGGGGGACAGGCCCTGATCCCACCACCCCATCCTCACTCTGCCACTGAACCAGGGGAGGAGAGGGACAGGGTTAAAGCTGCGGTACCACGACACTTCCGGTTGGGAGGTGGGCAGGGCTGAAGGTGGTGATGACAAGATCCTAATCTGGGGCTTCCAGCTCACCTTCAGTGGATTCGCCAGCAGCATGACCTGGGTGATGGCTGCAGGTGGCTGGATGGGGCTAAATGGAGAGAGTTCCGTCCCAGAGGGTGGCTGCAGCTTCACCTTCATTGACTAAAGAGGAAGAGAAAGCTCCTTTTGAAGAGGCGGCAGGTGGAACCCAGTATGGTCACATCGGACACACACTGCCGCCTGCTGGCCACTCAATGCAGTGGAGTCAAGATAAAGGTAATTTCTGCCTCTCGAGGCCTGGGAAGTACCTTGGGCACTGCGGCCTGAAGCACGATGCTTCTTATAGGCAAAGGAGCCGTATTCAGCATGGACACAACCACCACCAGCACATCGGGCCGTCCCGGTGGACATTCCTTGGCGAAGTGGAAGAGGATGCGGAAGCCGTTTTTATCATAGGCTGTCACAGGAAGGGCACTGCCTGTAAGAAGGTGGCACGTGGGTGTGGAAGGAGCGAGCAGGTCAACAATCCCCAGCAGAACCCGGGGGTGTCTGCTACAGCCAAGTGGGGAGAGCAGTGCTCCGTGAAGGAGTCTGGGAAAGGACCGCTGTCAGAACGTCACAAGACTGCGCAGTAGCCAGGACAATAAGGGAACAGGTCACGTTTGACTCTAAGGGACCCGAGCAAGGACAGCCTGTACCACCCCTCCCCACAATGCTGTAAGTTAGGGGCCCCACTTCTCCCACTCCATGCCTCCAACACCTACTAGGCTTGATAGATTCCAGGGGGACATGGACACTGGCCAGGGAGAGCTCAGGCCCCTTCATGGGGCTCCCCTGGGATGGGAAGACAGGTGGCTGGAAGAGAGGGCTGCCAGGCCCCGTGGAGAACGGCAGGAGAGGCCTAGCTGAGGTGCTGCTGGGGATCAGAGGGGAGGCGGTGGCCCCGGGGAAGAAGCTGGAGGAGATGGGTTTCACCAGGCCTGAGGTCCTGGGAGGCAGGAAGGAGAAGGCCAGTCAGAGACCAAGCAGAGCTGTTGGGCCAACTCTCACAAAGCGCCTCCCACACCCCCAGGCCAGAGCTGGCTCCTATGTACCCCCTCGCTTTCAGATTCCAGTCTCAGATCAGGCCAAAAGAACATCCCCAACCCCACTGGTTCTAAGCCCAACCCCCCTCTCCCACTCATTACGCTTTGGCTTCTTCTAAAAGCTGATCGAGGGCATCCAACTGGTGCAGGGAGCTGTCGCTCAAAGCTGAGCCATGGTACCCGGGGGCTGTGGGTTCAGCCTTTGGGGCCGAAGCTGGGGCCGGTCCAGTGGGGAACAAAAAGCCTGTTTTTGGAGCAGAAACGCTGGCTGGGACCACAGGAGCTGGGAAGGGGGGTGGCAGTGGAGGCTGGGAGTTGCCTGCAGGGATTGCTGAGGGCTGGAGGACAGGCCCATCTGAGGGGCTACAAGCAGCAGTCCCAGGTTTGGGGCTGAAGAAGTCCAGGTCCGACTGTTCGTTCTATGGGGAATGGAAAGTACAAGTGAGCAGGGGTGCGGAGGGTTTTGGCTCTCCACTCCTGGCTCCTTTGCAATCCCACTGGACTAGCAGCCCTCCAAGGACAGGGCCCCACGGGCTAAGGACTAGTTTGGAAAGATACTGACAAGTCAAGGTTGTCCAGTGTCTCAGTGATGTCACCTGTACACCTACCTGGAACAGGGGCCACTGGCCGTTTCCAGCTGACTCTTTGGGAGGAGCCCTAGGGGCTGGGTCAGCAAGGCCTGGGAACAGAGATGGCTGTGATGAGCAGAGGCGCAGGGCCGGGCAGCTCCAGCTCCACCATCTGAGGATGGGTCCCACAGTAAAAAGGATGTATTCCCCTGGCAACCTCCAGAGGGGAGTCCTGACATTTGGGGGGTGTTCCAGGGAAGATGGAAGCAGAGCAAGACTGGGTCTACTGTTTCCACCCAGAGTCGACTACAGACAGCCTGAGGGACACTGAACTTGACTCTCTCCCTACAAGTGAAGCCTCCCTATCCTTGCTAAGCACACAGGGCACCATATAGGCCACCTTCTAATTCCATGCCCTTTCTCTACTGGTTCTGCTAGAAGCCCTTTACAGCCTTCCTCCAGGACACACCCAAGCAGAGCAGCTCTTCATCCAGCAAGGAGAGGGCATTGCTTGTGTTGTTGGGCCCTGGGGGGGCCTCCGCCTGGCTGGACGAGCGGCTGCGCCCAGGTGCTGAGGCCTGGGGGGGTGGAGGGAGGATGGGGATGCCCGCGGAGGGTGGGGTGGGGGCCAAAACGGGGGTTGAGCTGCCCGGTGCATCCAACTCTGCAAGGTCGATGAGAGTGCCTTGGTTCCTGGAGTGGTGGTGTCCTGGAGGAGTGAATGGAAGGGGACAGGAATCATTAGGGGCACTGGAGTGGCTATGCAGCCTCTGGCCTAACGCAAGGGCATTCATGCCAAGTAGAAAAGTGAAGGCAGGTGGAGAAAGCCCTGTCCAATCCCCTGCCCTCTGGGAAGCTGGAGAACCATTTAGAATCCCCTTGAGCCCTGTGGGCTGACACACTGGAGGTGGGGATGGTGGCTGGTCTGGAGGTTCCAGAATGAGGAACCGAAAACATTTTACCTTCAGAGTCAGACATGGTTGAGGTGGCCACCTCACCATTGATGACCTGCCCTTCAATGATTGTTTTGTATGAGTTGATGACTCGGGAGAGGTTGTCACTGGCCTGCAGGATGTCCCCTAGAGTAGAAAAGAGACTTCTCATCCCTGGCCCTGACACCTCCCCCTCCACACACAAATCCAATTCCTGGGCCGTACTTGTCAACTAGTCTTTCCACTCACCCAAACTATTGTCATTGTCCTCTGTCTCGCTGGCTAGTTTGAATAATGTCCGCCTCTTATTCTCACACCGATCAAACAGCTCCTGAAAGAGACCCAGACATAACCTTGGAGATCATCTACTTTAGCATTCACGCCCAGAAAATCAGGCTCTCCTGGCATCATGGTCAGTTACTGGTAGAGCTGGCTCGGAGCACAAGTCCTCTGCCGCCAGCCTGCACCACACTGACACCCAAATACCTGCTTAGGCAGAGAAGTCACCAGGACGGACAAGGGCAAGTACATCCCTGCCAGCACGTACTCAGAATTCACAGTGTCTGTGGCCAAGAACTGAGGTGCCACATTAGGGCACACGGGGGCCTCTGCAGGAGGTAAGGCTGAGAACAGGTCTCAGTCAGAGCCGTGCACACGCAGCTCCTCTGCCCGGGGCAAGTTAGGGACCAGCAGATGTGCAGCAGCACCTTCAACAGAGCAGGCACCTGGCGAAGGCTGGCTCCCTGCCCAGAGCCCAGCTCTCCTCGTGGTGGGGAGCTACCTTCATGAGCTCTTTATCTGCCTCTGACGAATCCTCCTTGCTGTAATGAAGCAGCATCTCACTGAGCAGCTTCACGTTGTTATTAACCTCCTCCAAAGTGTGCAGACGCTTGGTCACCTTCTGGATCCGTGCCTCATCCTGCAAAGAGGATCAAAGGAGAAAGCTCAACCGGACTTGTCCCACTGCCCCACAGAATCCCTCGAGGCATGGGTCACACCAGAGAACATGGTGCCTGGAAACCACGGGCCTCAGACCGTTAACAGGTTTTTGTTTTACAAGTCCTGTCCCCATCCACCATTGCTCCTGTAGTCCATCCACGGCCTCTCCATGTGTGGGCTGGTGGCGGGGCGAAGAGCAGGCCTGATGCCAAGGGAAAGGGCTTCTCTGCGTCATGGGCTCCGCCACCCCACACCCAAAGCCCAGGGCCCACTCACTTCCTTCACCATGGACTTGATCAGCTTGTTGGCCTCTTGCAGGTCATCTGGGTTTTTGCTTTTCAACAACTTGGCTAAAAGCTGGACGAGAAGGGTATCACAGGTGAAGGCAAAGGCAGCGCTCCACCTGGGGAACTGGGGCTCCCCGAAGCGTGAGCGAGGCCACACCTCGCCTGAGGACTGCAGGCTGGATGCACTTTACCTTGGATTTCTCCTCATCATCAAACACAGGGTTTTTGGGACGAGGTGGTGGAGAGGGGATCAGTGTCCTGTCCACAGGGATCAGTGGGTCAGACTGCACTATGCCTGAAAGGTGACACAGGGCAGTGTTTGCTCACACAGCAAGGGGACACATCCCTGTGATCAGGACCTGTAGGGGCAGGACAAGCAGGCTACACACACCTCCCGTTAACCTCCAGCCAAGCCTGTCCCATTGTCCTCAGGAGGGAGGAAGGGACATAGCATGGGGACAGCAGACACCCCCTCATTCTTCCTGGCCTTGGCCAGCCTTTGGGCTGCATGGAGGCTGAGGCGGGAACAGGCACATACCCTGTCTCTTCAACATGTGGTAGGCATCTTTGATCTTTGATTCTTCCGGCAGGGCCAACGTCCAGCTATAAAGTAGCTCAATAACCTTGGTCTTCACTTTCTCAGACACCCTGTCCCCCAGGTACTAAGAGGCAAAAGGAAATCGGAAAACTGGTCATTGGAGTCTGGAGGCAGAAACAGTGGGAAGGCTCTCTTTACAGCAATGAGTGGTTGCTAAGAGTTGGAGCCCTCAGACCTATGCGAAACCAGCAGGGGTCAGGTGTGAGGCAGCAGGGGTGGGGAGGCGAGGACACTGTTTGGGGCGGAGCTGTATCCATTGTGGTTAGGCAGGGGGCCGGGAGCTTGGCCCTGAATTTCCATGCACAATCTGCCAGAAACAACTACGCTTTATCTCAAAGGAGCCAATGTCTTTAGCACAAGAACTGTTCCCTCTGCTGTAAGTGGGTGCCCAGAGCGTAAGCAACACGAGTGAGCAACAGAACCTGAGCAACTGAGTAAGGGAGGCCAGCTCCTTGTATCCACGTGAGATCAGCCACACACAACTGGCTTCTGTGCTAGGAGCCAAAGGCCTGTGCTATCCAGGCCCTCCCAATACACCGCTGCTGCTATGTCACTTGTATTTAGGCTGGGAGCCCGCCAGAGGTCTGCCTGTCCCTGTGGCCTGTGGTGTCATCCGCTACCCGCAGGCCCAGCTCTCCTGGAGGCGAAGAAATTCAAATCCATGGAGATGCTGGTTGTGCAGTAACAGCTAGTAGGTGGGAGAGGGGGAGAAACACAAAGGAAGTTCCTAGAAATGAGGAAACTGCACTGACTGACCTTTGGAGAGACGACTTTGATCAACTCATTCAAAAACCGGAACTTTCCCACTTCATTGTGAAATCTCCGCCCACAGTTCTTCATACACGCCTCCAGCACCTGTAGCCACACACAGGAGAGGCTCGGTGGGGGTGCCGCACGATGCTGCCATTTTTACAGATGAGGAAAAGGAGGCCCCGAGAAGGATTCTGACTCAAGGTCCAGGGTTCTTTCCACAAGCTGATGGACATTTTGGGGAGGTGGGAGATAAAGTTTTAATTGTTTCTACGTTTTAGATGACATGTTCCTTCCCCCTGCTTCCATTTATTTCCTCTGGGGCCATACAACTCCCACAGGCTTCCCTCTGCCTCAGTTTATGCCAAGGAGCACGCCAGCCCAGGGGTCCCCTTCTCGCTTCCGTCTTTGTGAGCAGGTTTTCCAGCTGTGCAGTTACTGACATCTCTCTGTGGGAGCCTGCCCGGTGCTGCAGGGTGTTGGGCAGCTTCCCTGGCCTCTACCACCTGATGCCAGTAGCATCTGTGACGTGAAACCAAAAGCGCCTCCATCTGTCACCGAATGTCCAAAACCACCCTGAGCACCACCGTCTGAGACCGCTGCTCGACTTCGATCGCGACAGAGGCGTGCGTGTGGGCTGCCTAAGCGCCCTTTTCATGGCCACTTCTCTTCCACCTTCCTAGCACCTCAGTGAGGTCAGGCAGAACCCTGGGATGACTCCTCTGTTTGGGTGAGAGGATCCATGTCTTGAATCCTCTTAGTCTGAATAAACTCCAAGAATGCCCCTTGCTGTGATGCCTTCACTAGTAACGCATTGTTTTTTGCTCCGGAATGACTTATACTCACCTCCACTTTTCTTCAGTGGGCCAGCTCTGAACTGGCAGGACAGCTCTGTCAACATCTCTTCAAGAAGCCTTCTCTGAGCCCTACCCTCGGCTCAGGGCCCTGCCTCTGGCTCCCTCCCTCAGCCTCTCTTCTCCCGCTAGACCTCATAGCCGGGCAGCCATCTTTGAAGCCTCAGTGCCTGGCACAGGGGCGCGAACATCTGTAAAACATCTAACATGCTCCAGAACAGGCCTGGGCTCATGAAGATCCACCCTCAGGATGAAAAACCTACCGTCAGGGCCTGGACCGCCTCCCATTCCTGTGGGGACTGGACCTTATGGGCCAGCAGTCGGACAGCGATCTGTGGCCTAGGAGATAAGCAACCACATTTTCAAGACACTGACCCTGAGGCCCTCTGGCTAGACCGCCTCGGCCTCAGTCTGGTACCTTCCCAGTCAACCTGTCCCCTCACAGCTCGGAGACTCACCCTTCCAGCTCCTTGTTGATCTGATCACAGAAGCCGATTATGTATTCCCAGTCCTCCTGGCGGTTGGAAGGATTGGTGGCCTTATCTTGGGACAGAACCAAGAAGAGGACAATGTTACAAAGAGCAAGGAGGACAGAGCAGAAGATTGTCCCCATAATTTTCAGGCCTGGATGTGAAGATAGGTTTTTTCCAAACTTCTTCTCTAACAAAAGTCTCAACAGTTCGGTCAGGCAGCGAGTCACATACAGCTCCACTTGCTGTCCATGTTGTGAAAGTCACAAAGGAGATAATTCTCAGCTCATGGAGCTTAAGTAGACCGTGTTCGGCGAATGAACACAAACAGGCCTGGCCCAGGTTGCTAAGTGGTTAAGTGCCGACCTATGCGCCAAGCAGTCATGGGTTTGATCCCCAGTTGGAGCACATACTGGAGGCAACTAACTGATCGATGTTTCTCTCTCCCTCCCTCTCTAGAACCAATGAAGGAAACATATCTTCCGGGGAGGATTTAAAAACAACACAAATAATTACAAACACACTCTCTCTCCCCCTTCCTCGCTCTCTAAAGTCAATAAAAACAAATTTTAAAAATAAATAAAATATTCAAGTAGATGCCTATATGAAATGTTTAATATAACAAAAAATATGGATAACTCCAGCTATGTAAAAATAAGCTAAGTGTTAAGCAAGTAGGGGTGATCAAGAAGTATTTCCTGGTATAGCATAGGAAATATAGTCAATAATAGACTAATACACCTGAAATCTGTATAATTTTGTTACTCAATGTCACCACAATAAATTCAATAAAAAGGAAAAAAGTTGGAAACACATACCTTTAATTTATCAATTAACTTAAAAATAATAGTGTAATAACTAGGTATGGTGCCAGGTGAGTACTGGAAATATTAGGGGAGAAACACTTTGTAAAGTATATGATTGTCTAACCACTGTGCTGTACACTTGAAACTAATACAAAATGATACTGAATGTAAACTATAATCGAAAAAAATTTTTAATAAAAAATTTGATAATTACAAAAGAAAAGAAGTGTTTCCTGGAGAAAGTAAAGAAGAGGATACTTGATAAAAAATGTACATCCCACATACCTTCAAAAACTTTTCAAGACCTAACCTATTTAATGCTTTATTTATTTATTTATTTATTTATTTTTTATATTTTATTGATTTTTTACAGAGAGGAAGGGAGAGAGATAGAGAGTTAGAAACATCGATGAGAGAGAAACATCGATCAGCTGCCTCCTGCACATCTCCCACTGGGGATGTGCCCGCAACCCAGGTACATGCCCTTGACCGGAATCGAACCTGGGACCTTTCAGTCCGCAGGCCGACGCTCTATCCACTGAGCCAAACCGGTTTCGGCCCTATTTAATGCTTTAAATGTGTTTTAAATTGCACACAATGCTCATCATTTTAAGTTAAGCTAACAGCATCTATTGAACCCCTACTGAGCACCACACCTTGTGCTATCTGTCCCTGGGGTCACAGAAACAGAATCTAAGCTTGAGCAGTGAGTACCCTCAGGTTTAATGGTCTTCCGTGATCAAGGACAAAGACAAATGTCGGAGCGTCCTCGAGGGTCACTGGGAGTTTAAAGTCAGTGCTCAATGCCAAGTCTCCTAATACTTGGTGTGGACCCTCTTTTCCCTGTAATCCCCGGACCTGTGCCTGCAGAGAATGGCCCCAGCTGAGGGTGGTTAAATGTGTTCCCAGCTCTTGGTAATTACCAAGGCTTTCAGAAGGCACTTTCTCATTTGCTGTGGACAGAGCGTTTTCCCACTAGGTTTTCTTTCTGCTACATTGCTAGCATTCAGACTACTGGGGACATTTATTTTTTTTTAAATGTGTTCCCATCTCTGAGTCAAATCTTGGAATTTGCTCTTCCAGAAAGAAGCTTTACGCTGTTTGCTAAATTTAGGGCTTCAGGTTCAGAAGACAAATGGAAGGCTGATCCTTTAAACACGCAGGCTCCTGCTGATTCCCACCAGGGTCGCACAGAGCGACAGAGGCCAGGGGTGTTGTTAGAAGTGCCCGAGTTCTGATTTCTTGGGTCTGTTTTCTTAACGTTAAAAACCACTAGCTCCATAGTCAAATCCTAACAGGGACGCCATGCCCCCACACGCCCTCCCTGGGCTCTGAGCCACAAGAGGTCAGCAGACGCAGAGGCTGAGCAGAGGCCGCAGTGCCGGATGCTGCACCTGCCTGGCAGTGTCTCTGCTTTGGCTGCAAGAGGATTCAGATGGTTTAGGTTCATATTTGGAGGAAATGAGAGATGTGTGTTCTCAACCTTGAAAAGAGAATCAGCAGGCCCTTCAAAATGTCAATCTGGAAGGAAAGAGGAACTAGTTCTAGCAAGAGTGGCTATTAACTGCCATAGTGACCCACTGTCACCTTCCAGAGCAGCCCCGGACTTCCCACCGGTTATCTGAAACCGTCTCAGGTGTTAGCGTGGCTTTGTTACTAATCCCTAACATCTGAGATGCTTACGGTTCTCACATGACATCAAGAGGCTGTAGAAGCCCTAACCAGTTTGGCTCAGTGGATAGAGCGTCGGCCTGCGGACTGAAGGGTCCCAGGTTCAATTCTGGTCAAGGGCATGTACCTTGGTTGCGGGCACATCCCCAGTAGGGGGTGTGCAGGAGGCGGCTGGTCGATGTTTCTCTCTCATCGATGTTTCTAACTCTCTATCCCTCTCCCTTCCTCCCTGTAAAAAATCAATAAAATATATATTTTTTTAAAAAGAGGCTGTAGAAACATAAAATTAAGATGGTCTGAGGAGCCATCCCACCCATCACTATTATGTGGGGGACAGTCACATGCTTGTATAAGAAAAAGCTCACTTCCACTGTTCACAACTGGAAACGTATCTTCCAATACAGTCTGATGTGGTCCCCCCCTTCTCTTCACCACACACACACACACACACACATGCACGCACACACGCACACGCAACAGGCATTCACCACAAGCGTATTTTTCCCAGACATGCTAGAATTTCGACAGCACTCCTGCTTCCAGGAATAGGGCCTGCTTGCTTTTCACTGTGTTCAACTCTAGAACCCCATTTCCTTTCATCTTGGTAGAACTTTCTACTGCAAACCTGCAGGGAGCGCTGTGCCTACACATGGGCACAAACAGCCCTGGTTTCAGCAATGGCCAATGCCACTGGGGAGAACCTCTGGGGCGCTCCAGCTCAGAAAGCAATCCTCCAGCAGCCACAGGACTGAACAAACCTCTGGGGGTCATTCTGGGTGAATGGATCGCTCCATCTGCCCACTGCCTCCCCAAACAGGTGCACACGAGCTGCCACCCACTCAGCATTCACCATCACCTGGCACACAGGTGACACCAGGGCTTCCCTGGCAGACCCTGCCTTCCAGAATTGCCCCTCTGGGCTCTACTCTGACTCAAGGTTTCTATATTCAGATCTTTACTGAAAGCCTTACTCTCGTCTGTGTCTGTGCCTCTAGTTCCCTCCTCTCATTTTCAGCTGAATTCCATCACTAGCCTTGACTGTCCTGGACCTCATAAGATCCAGCAGCATTGGCTACGCCATCCCATCCCAGCTCAGATGCTCCAGAGACAAGTCCTATGGAGCAAAAAACTCAAAAATAGGCACACGCAACAGGCATTCACCGGGGCCGAAGGAGAGTGGAGTGTCAACCTTTAGTGCTAGGGCCTTGAATCAAGAGAAACGGAGTCAATCACCAAGTGTTTGTTTGTTAGGCACCCAGAGAAATTCAAGCACACAGCACGCCAGGCTCCGCAGGGTCTTCGGAGAAAGTACCGGACTCGGATCCTACCCTGGACGCAGTAGGGGCTTCTGCAATAATTCTGGCAAAACATGGGGTGACAAGGCCCTAGAACAAGCATGTCAGACTCAAAAGCTACCACGGGCCAAATAAACGAGGCATGCGGCCTGCAGGGCCACGAGTTTGACATGCTTGCCCTAGAAGATGTGCTGGAGCCTGAGCACTGGTGCCTTCACTTGCTATAGTTCGTACCATTAACTCGTTTGACTTACGACAGGGTTACATCCAGACAAACTCTTTGTAAGTTGAAAATATCGAAAGTCAAAAATGCATTCAATCCTGCTGCAACACACGAGACATAACCAGAGCAAATAACAAGATAGTGTGTAATTATAACTGCTTCTTGGGTTCAGAAATGAGTCTAAAAGCAAAGTTATCACTTCTCCTTCTGACTTCCCTATTTCCATCAAACAGCTCCCTGCCCCGACTTCCAGGCACCCAGGTTTGAACTCCCATTGTTGACCTCTCTTCCCTCGCCTCTCCCATTCCTCATCCATTTCTCAGTCCATAGTCCCTTCCTTCTCAATGTCTTTTTAAATTTCTCCCCTAATTTCTTATCTCTGCCCCCACCCCACCTCCCTCACACCAGTTTCCAGAATGTCTGCTCCGATCCATCCTATATAAAACTCCGGTAGCAATTCTCCTAAAAACGGATTTCACAAGGTAGAGTAGGAGTGGGGGTCTGGTAAATGTAGAATATAAACTTCCGGGGCTGGAATTCAAGCCTTTTCGAAGGTACCTTCCCAGCTTTCTCTCCCATCGCTCTCCCACAGCAACTCCCTGTGTGAACCAGCAAACACCGTGACTGTCCGCCCCGAACAATGGTTCATTCAGTCACCGGGGATAGTTCACACCTTTAAGTCTTAAGACTTACGATGGGGTTACATCCAGAGAAACTCTTCACAAGTTGAAAATACCGTAAGTCGAAAACGCATTTAACACCCATAACCTACCCAACATTACTGCTTAGCCTAGAACACAATATCCAAAAAGCACTGGCAACACAGTACCGCCCGTATAGGTATCCGTTGTTTACACTTGTGCTCAAGTGGCCGATGCGCGCTGCGCTTGCAGGCGCTGCCCAGCATCAGGGGAGAGTATCCTACCGCAAAACGCTAGCCTGGGAAAAGGCCACATTTCAAAATTTGAAGTACGGTTTCTACTGAATGATTATTGCTTTAGCACCATCGCAACGTCGAAAAACTGTGTCGAACGATGGTTAAGTCGGGGACATCTGTAGTCTCTGCAGATACCATCCCATTCCCCTCTGTCACCTCCATTCTCCCTCAAAAACAGGTCTGTCCCTCTCCTATTTCAAAACATAACTCTAAACCTATTCAACTCAGCGTAGGCCACTTAAACTACTCCAATGTCCCCTTGAATATCTGGGCATCGAACCAAGTCCAGTGCGGTTAGATTTTGATTGGGTGGCTCTGGGCAAGTGGTCTGACGGGAGTCGGGTGTCCCCTTTTTGTGCAGTTGTGACAATGTCTGCTTCACTAGGAAACTTGATAAAGGAATGTGCGTAGAGCACTTTGAGCCTCCGGGAGAACGGGTCCAGAGGCGTTGTGAGCTGCCTGCAACCCCAGGTTTTGCAAATGTAACCCTAGGTTCAACCACCTGAAGGCAGTTTCTTATTAAGAAAGGCCAGGCAATCGGAGGAAACAGCCATCACCTCCAAGGACCTGGAGGCTCAGAGATCTGTGCAGAGGGAATGTCTAGGCATCTCTCCGCGCCTTTCCACCACGTCCAGCTGGTCCCCTCTAGGAAGCCCCCAGGAGCCTGCGCCAGCCCACAGCAAAGTTAACCCGCTGCCCACTCAGCAGGGCGCCCCCGGCTCATAAGCTGAACTCGCGATGATAGCAAGAGGCCGCTGCGCTCAGCTGTTCCAGGGCGCGCGCGGGGCGGGGCAGAGCTCGGTGCTGGGGCTTTGGAATATCCGCACCTCAAACATTCCGCCTGCGCGAAGCGGGCGCTTCTCGAACACAGTCCCGGTTCTGAAGCTGTGCGTGTGCTCGGAGCATCCGCCGCTCCGGAGCTTCAGCCCAAACCGGAGCGCGTCCCTTCGGCAGGGACTGAGCCGCCCGCAGCCCCTCCACCGCCTCCCCTTCAGCCGGCAGCACTTGGCTGTCACTTTCCCGCAGCCCGCGAGGCCGGGACCGGACCCGAGCTCACGCCTCCGCGCGTGGGAGCGGGAGGAGGCGCCGCAGCCCGGGGAGCAGGTGCTGGCGGGGGCCAGACGCCCAGCCGGGGAAGGGGCGTGAGCGCGGGACGCTGGCGGCGGGCCCAGGCGCAGGCTGACAGGCGGCGCCGCCGCAGGGCCCGGGGACGGGCCGTAGGGGTGCACGGAGGGGCGGCTCGGTGGTGGCTCGAGGACATGCAAAAGTGGCCGCGGATACTCACTCAGCCAGGACTCCAGGCTCTCTCCTTCCGCCTCCGCCATATTGCAGCCGCCCGGGCCGGGCCCCCGGCCTTAAACCTCGCGACAACTTTCGAGAGCTGAGCCTGGGCGGGGCCTGCATGGGGGCCTGAGAGGAGCGAGCGCCTGCCTGCGACGGATAACGGGAGGGCGTGTGTTTCCTTTTGAATCTTGCCTTTGGGCCTCGGGATTAAAGACTCTTAACGCCCAGAGAGATGGGGCGACGCGCAGATTGAGGACTCCGCGGAGCCTTTTCCCGTCTTCGGCCACTCGCTCAGGCACGCCGAGGGCAGTCCTTGTGGGGTCCTCGAGGCAAACCAAGATGGCTGCCCCCTTGGTGAAGGCCGTGCTCGGGTGCTCGGACCTGACACTGAGCGTGCGGAGTGCTGTCCTGCGTTTCCCAGGGTGAGAGGGCGGCGGGCAGCTGGGAGGCCGCTCGGTCCGCACCGAGAGGCCTGCGAGGAAGGACAGGGCCCCAGGCAAGACGCGGGGGACCTGCAGGCGGCCTGGAGGCCGGGGTGTCGGGGTCCAAAGCTCTGAACCAGCAACGTGACTTGGGGCCAATCTGAAGGCTGGGTAGCTGCCCCCTGCCCGCGGGGGCTCTGACTCGGAGTTGAAAGCGCGGTCTTGCCGAGGAGCTCAGAGTTGGGGTTTTCTGTGTTGGGGGGAGAGGTGCATAGGCGGGCGTCCGCCCTGAGGTTCAGGAGGCGGCCCTCCTACCTCTTGAGACAAGAGCCAGAATTACTGCTGCTCGGGCTGGGCTAGCGGTGGCCGCGCAGCTCACTAGTCAGTGGGCCGGCCAGCCTGCCTATTATTAAGTCAAGCCTTCGCACTGTGGAGTCAGCTCTGCCCGCCGCCCCCTCTTCCCGGTCTCCCAGGTTCACCCAGGTGCGGTGGAGCCGCTACAGCCCGGAATTCAGGGATCCGCAGATCGACAAGGACTATCACCGCAAGCCCTGGGCAGAGCTGACGGAGGAGGAGAAGTTTGAGCGGGAGCTCAAGAAGACCCAGCCCATCAAAGCCGCCCCGTCGGCGAACACTAGCTCCGTGTTTGAAGACCCGGTGATCAGGTGAGACGGGGCCCTCTCGTTCCCCGGGTCAGGCCCAGGGAGGATCTACGGCAAGGATTCCGGGACACAGCCTTGGAAGCTAAACCTGTTGCTTTTCTCCTTGAAGCAAATTCATCAACATGATGATGAAAGGAGGAAACAAGGTCCTGGCAAGATCCCTCATGACACAGGTAACTAGCTCCTCTCTCATCTTCCTTTCTCCTGTAGCTTTGTACTTGGCTTTCAGTTTAGCATGAAAAAGAGTGGGTTCTCGTACCTGTCATTGAAATGAACTTGTGTGTGTGTGTGTGTGTGTGTGTGTGTGTGTTGGGGGCTTTCATGAAGCCCTGCAGGATGAACAACTGCCATTCCCCTCCCCTCCCCAAATCGCAGCGGCTCTTCCCGTCCTATTTAGGAGCTTTGGCATTGCTCTAGGACAGTGGTCGGCAAACTGCAGCTGGTGAGCCACATGCGGCTCTTTGGCCCTTTGAGCATGGCTCTTCCACTAAATACCACGTGCGGGCGCGCACGAACAGTGAGATTGAAACTTCGTGGCCCATGCCCAGAAGTCGGTATTTTGTGGAAGAGCCACACTCAAGGGGCCAAAGAGCTGCATGTGGCTTGAGAGCCGCAGTTTGCTGACCACTGCTCTAGGAGAGCGGGATGATGAGAGTGAAGGGCAAGGTGCTGGCTCAGCTGGGGAAACCGTCCAGGAAGCCTGCTCAGCCCCTGCCACTGTGTCCCGTTGCAGACTCTGGAAGCTGTGAGAGGAAGCAGTTCGCGAAGTTCCATGCTGCTTCTTCAGAGGAACAGGCAACCATTGAACGCAACCCCTACACCATCTTCCACCAGGCACTGAAAAACTGCGAGCCCGTGATTGGGCTGGCACCCATCCTCAAGGGTGGCCGTTTCTATCAGGTGAGCGGTCAGGCAGGGACAAGATTCGGGGAGGGGTTCTTGCAGGTGGAAGGGACCAGAGACTATCGGGATCTGATCATGTGAGTCCCATAGCGTTAGAGATGACTGAAAATGGAAGGGAGCAAAGAAGTATCCAAGTGTCCTCTTCCGGAGCCCGACCCCCCAAAAAAACTTGTGTTCTTTCAGTTTCTCATGGTGAGAGGCTGTTTCTGTCTCATCCTTTATACACCGTGTCTAGCATAGTGCTGGACTTGTACTGATGCTTCATCACCGTTTGTTGAACTGAACTAGGTGCCCCCATTATAGTATTTATGTTTCCTTGTCATAAGTGGGTGTTCTCATCTTCTTTTTCAGTGTAAACTTCATTAAAGTAGAGACTTTCTTATTGCTGTCTGTGTCCCTAGGGTCCGGCATGATACCTGGCACATAGTGGGGGCCTGGCAAATGATTCTTGGACAAGAGGGTCTTATTTTTAGGCACCTGTCATCCGAGTTGGCTCAGTCACCCAGCTGGTGGGGCTTTTCCCAGTTGGTGCTTGTTATCGACTTGGCTGAGCTTCCATTTACAGGTAGAGAGGTCAGCGCTTAATGCGAACTTGCTCAGTGAATGCCTCTGTCTGCTGCACTGAGCTCACGGGTGAGGGGAGCTCAGAGGAAAAGACAGGTCCCCCTCCTCAGGGGCCTGGCGAGGGCTGACCCAGAGGGAACCTGTGGCCACTCCTTATCGTTCCTGGAGGAAGGAGGCTGCAACCCTGGCTAGTTCTTGGGCCAACTTGCCCGTGTCCTGTCTTGCACAGGTCCCTGTGCCACTAAGCGACCGGCGCCGACGCTTCCTGGCCATGAAGTGGATGATCACCGAGTGCCGGGAGAAGAAGCACCGGCGGACGCTGATGCCAGAGAAGCTGTCGCAGGAGCTGCTGCAGGCTTTTCACAACCAGGGCCCTGTGGTCAAGAGGAAGCACGACATGCACAAGATGGCCGAGGCCAACCGTGCCCTGGCCCACTACCGCTGGTGGTAGGAGGGGTAGGGGCTCCGGGAGCCGCCCAGGGCTCTCTGCTGCAAGACACAACGTGAGCCGCTGCTACATTGAAAAATACCTGTGCCTAAGGATGTAGTTCCTTTTTAAGGGCGGGCCTGAAGGAAGGATGGGGCAGTATATTTATTGCTTTAGTCTTTCCTTTGTGGGCTAGAACTCGCTCTCCCTGCCCCATCTCCTTGCAAAGAGGCCATGCATGGACTTGGATTTCCCCCAAGAAACTTGGGGCCCATCCAGGCTTCTCTTCCATCGGCTTGGGGTGGACCTTTGGGTGATGAAAGGAGGCATTTTAGTATCCGAAAGCTTTATTAGGAAATTCTCACCCTGAACTGTGTAGCATGTGATACAGTACTGCCACCCATGAAAACTGACTGAGGAAATACGCCTGTTTCCAAAGTGGTCCTTATACAAAACGTATAAAAGTTTCTGTGTGACTTGTGCTCTGCGCCTTTCCCCCTTGACATTCCAAAGCATCCTACCAGTGGCGATGGGTACCCATTTTACAGATGGGAAACTGAGGTGCCAGTGGTTACACAGTGCAGTGGTTGTTAGGAGTTGCCCTTCTCTTCCCGGGCCAGGTGGGAGGTATGGGAGAGACTGAGGGGAGGGGAGGAGGGGGCAGGTCTGTGTAGTGTTTTCCCCAACCCCTGCAGGAGGAGGAGATGCTCAGGGCAGAACCCCTGGATAAGTGGGAAACTTCTTGGGAGCTGCTGAAAGGCTGGAAGGGAAAGTCTTTGGAGAGGCAAAGACTGTGCTGCCAGGTGGGAGGTGGGTAGAAGCAAGGCCAGTGCTGCTGGGAGGGAAGCCTGATCTGGAGGCCTAGTCAGAGACCTCGCTGTAGTAATACTTGTGGGCAGCTGGGGTCGTCTTCCAGCCAGCTGCCCGGAACTCGATGATCTCCAGCAGCAGCAGCTGGGCCAGGGAGCTGAGGCTGGTCGGGAGCAGGAAGCCATCCCGGATCAGGACAAAGAGCTCATCCATTCGCTGCCTGTTCATCTTCTCCAGCTGCTCCCCAACTCGGTGCAGCTGCAGCACCAGGCAGTCCACCTGCAGGGACAGTGGGAGGTGAGCCTCGGGCAGGGCCAGCCTGTCACACAGAGCAGCCATTTACTGAGCTCTCACTGCGTGCCAGACACTGTGCATGGCCCTAGACACGCATCTTCCCACTCCAGCCTCACGCCACCCAGTGGGTAGTACCCGTATCCTACATGGCAGGAAGCAAGTTCAGAGACTTGCCTACGGTCTTTCATCTGGGCCAGGCAGACACAGGCCCTGTCTGCAAACTGCAGCTGAACCCCACTTCCTCTCCCCCACGCTGCCTGACCCCGGTTTGGTTTCTGGCCAGCAGTATCCACAGCTGCCAAAGCTCTCGCCATTTTATAGGTTGGCTTTCCTGCTGGGGGGAAGCCTCTGAGCCAGGAGGTTTTGGCTGCTCTCTGTTCTGGGTCAGTTCCAGACTTGGCAGCTTGTCCTGTACTGACAGGCCTTCACTGTCCCCCCACCCCCAGCTCTTGCCCCAGGAAGTGATGCCTCAAGCCTCCATGGACACTGGGCTGGTCTGAGCTGAGCTAAAGCCTGCCCACCTCCACAGCCTTCCAGGCCAAGGCCACATACCTCCTCCTCCTCGCTCAGACTGTCGGGCTGGGCCAGCCGGAAGAGGCAGTCATAGACGGGGTTCACCAGGGCCATCATGGGCATGTTGTTCACCTGTCGGGGACAGCAGGGGTCAAAGCACTGGCTTAGTGGCCTCGGGAGACAGGCTGCCTGCTGCACAGGGCGGCTGCGGTGGCCTCACCCTCAAGTAGTCAAAGATGTTGCAGATAAAGGTGACATAGCAGACCCAGCCCTGCGGGGAGCGGGCGCGCAGCTGCTCCCGAGCCTGGTACTCCTGCTGCAGCCGGTTGAGGAGTCCACGCCGGAAGACACTCTGGCCTGCTTGCTTGCTCTCTGCCTGTGAACCAGAGGAAGGATGGCGGCATTAGGGGCGGGCAGTGCCATCGCAGCCCCACCTGAGCTTCCATGGCTGAGGACCCTCTCGTCCTACTCTCTCTGCCTCTGAGGGAAGTCCTTCGCATCTCTGCCCACGCCTGAAGCCAAGTGTCTCCCCTCTTCTCCACCAACGCTCCCCAACCTGAATAATGGCATAGCACATGCGTCCTGCTTCCTTGCTGAACACGCGGTCCTGCAGGGAATGGTCCACAATCACATTGGCCACTTTCTCCAAGTCCACGGCACCTGGATCTGGAGTAGAGACAGGCAGGCAGTCTCGACCTGCTTAATTAGCACATTTGCCTCCACCTGCTCCTGAGAAGGACTGGAGGTGTTTACAGAAGAGCACAACCATGAGATGCTTACATTTCACTTAGAGATCGGAAAGCAGGCACAGCTCCGCCCGGAGCCTCCTGCGGCCCAATCAGAGGCAACGGGGAAGGTCATGCAGCTGAGAGACTAAGCAAAGAATGCTAGTTTCCTAGGACAGATCATGTGGCACTAGGCTGAGGAAGGAACACTTATGTGTCTTTGACAGCAATTTCACAGGAGCAAGTGTTCTCATAACACTCCCATGAACCCCTGACATGAGCAGGCCAGGCGGGGCCTCCCCCACAAGCTCAGCGTGGCATGTGATGGGCACTGCCAATTGTTAACCGAGTCAAGCTTCTGTCCCGAGTGCTGCGGGAGGCCTTGGTCCAGGACAATGACCCTCTCTCCCCTGCCAAGCAGAACACTCTATCCTCTGTCCCGACTCAGGCAGCTCTGCACGTTCAAGAGCGCTGGCTGCAGCAACGCAGAAACCAGGTCCAATTTCAGGACTTGAAGAGCAGGACCCGTGTTCTCTGTGCCCCACGCCCCTTTCATGAGCACGTAGTTACTAGGAAGGCTTTACATTCTGAGAGGACTATGACTCACTCCCAAATACTGGCCTGAATGTAGCTTCTCTTTCGGTTTGAGAGTTATGGTGCTGACTCCTATTCACAGAAATCGAAGGGAGAGAGAGGGCTGGACATTCCCAGGCTAGGCTCAGTCCTCCGGTCCCGTCCCCGTGGCCCCGTGTCTGCAGCTCCAGACCCAGGCTCAGGAGGGCTCCCCAAGCTCACCTTTGAGCGCTGTCTTCAGCAGCTGCTGGGTCTCTGCATCAAAAGACTGGATTTTATACTCCTCTCTGCCAGGCTCCCCCATGACCATCGGCCCCAGCAGCTCCTTTCTGGGCAGTTAGTGACAGCACCTGGGGAGGAGGGGAGGCGAAGGGGAAGGCCTCAGATGTGGAGAGTGAGGCGGGGATTCCCAGACTGCAGGCCCTGGCTGGGGATGGCCACTGCTGGGACAGGTACTCCTGGGCAGTACTTGGCATTAGTAGTTGGCCGAGTGCCCACCAAGCTTGGCTTCTGGTGGAGAATGGGTACCAGCCAAGCACCTGCTGTTTAGTTTAGGAGCCCCTGTAGCTTCTGGGATTACATAAGAGCAGAGATGAAGCGTGAAAGCGCCTACCCTGCAGTCCCGACTGGAGGCAGAGTTACTCTCAGCTGATACCAGGGGTGGGGTGGGGTGCGCTGGGCTGCGGGTGTAGACAGTTGCCTGCCCATATAAATCGGCTTGAAGCTGCTGGCCCCGCAAGATTCTGAGCGAATGAGAAGGCT